>NC_090393.1:8769137-8964137 GCF_036365525.1 Heterodontus francisci
CTTTTTGGGAAAGTATCCCACTGGCCTTTCGACTCTTGATTCATCGTCTTGTGACAGGACTGCACTGACCCCCAGGTCACTAGAATCAGTTGCTACCTTGAAGGGCTTAGTGGAATTTGGAGCAGACAACACTAGTTCATTAATCAAAATGGCTTTCAGCCTCTCAAAAGATGCTTGATACTCTCCCAACCCTGCTATCTTGGCTTTCTTTTGTTGTAGCAAATCCATCAGTGGAGCAGCTATAGTACTAAAGTTTGGTACAAACTTGCAGTAGAAACCACACATCCCAAAGAACCTCATATCTTGCTTAGTCTTGGGGATGGGGAACTCCACCAATGCTTGTACTTTCGCTGTTCTTGGCAACACTTGTCCTTGCCCTACTACTGTATGCCCGAGGTAGGTTACTCTTGCTTTTCCAAATTCACTTCTGGCAAGGTTTATCGCTAAATCAGCCGATTGTAATTTTCGAAACAGACCTTGTAGTTGTTCCAAGTGGTCCTTTCAAGTGTCACTGTATGTCAGCACATCATCAATGGTTCATTAATCTCTGAAAAGTGACTGGGGTATTTCTTAGCCTGAATGGCATCATTCAGCATTGGAAAAGACTGTCTGGTGTGACAAAGGCCGATATTTCTTTAGCTTGGGCTGTTAAAGGAACCTGCCAATATCCCTTTTAACAAATCTATTTTTGTAAGAAACGTGCCACTGCCCACTCTGTCAATACGGTCTTCCAAGCAAGGAATTGGGTAGGAGTCTGCCTTTGTTACTGCATTAACCTTTCTGTAGTCTATGTAGAATCTAGTTGAACCATCAGGTTTAGGCATAACTCCAGCTGCTTTGACTGGGTTCAATTAGGTGGTTTCCAGCATGTATTGGATTTCTGCTTTCACCTGGGCCTGTTTGTCAGGACTTAATATGAGGTAATCCACTTTGGTAGGAAGAATAAAAAGGCAGATTATTATTTAGATGGAGAAGAACTACAAAATACTGCAGTACAGAGGGATCTGGGTGTTCTTGTACAGGAAGCACAAAAGGTTAGCATGCAGGTGCAGCAGGTAATTAGGAAGGCAAATGGAATTTTGGCCTTTATTGCTAGGGGGTTAAAGTTTAAAAATAGGAAGTCTTATTACAACTGTACAGGGTGTTGGTGAGGCCACACCTGGAGTACTGCGTACAGTTTTGGTCCCCGTATTTAAGGAAGGATGTACTAGCATTGGAGGCCGTTCCGAAAAGGTTCACTAGGCTGATTCCTGGGATGAAGGGGTTGTCTTATCAAGAACGGCTAAACAGGTTAGACCTTTATTCATTGGAGTTTAGAAGAATGAAACATATTGAAACATATAAGATTCTAAGGGGGCTTCACAGGGTAGATGTTGAGAATATGTTTCCACTGGTGGGGGTATCTCGAACTAGGGGACATAGTTACAGAATAAGGGGACACACATTTAAAACTGAGATGCGAAGGAATTTCTTCTCTCAGAAGGTGGTGAATCTCTGGAATTCTCTACCTCAGAGAGTTGTGGAGGCTAGGTCACTAATTGTATTTAAGGAGGAGGTAGATAGATTTTTGAAATCTCTGGGAGTCGAGGGTTATGCGAAGCAGGCCCGAAAGAGGAGTTGAGGCCTAGGGCAGATCAGCCATGATCTTATTGAATGGCGGGGCAGGCTCAAGGGGCTGAATGGCCTACTCCTGCTCCTACTTCTTATGTTCTTGTGTTCAATGATAAGGATGCTGTTTTATAGGAAAGGATTCCCCTACATCCACATCATGTATGGCTATGATTGTACATCCTGGCTTGTCCCTATAGACTCCTTTAAATGCTGTGAGTAGCCTTGTTAGGTCTTCTCATTGTTCTGCATCTAAATATGAAAGCATAGTGTAGGAGGTTCAATTTGAGAATTGTCTAAGTCTCCTTCTGCCTCATCCTCACTATCCCTTTCATCCTTCACTGTCTCTACCACCTGACATACCTATGGGCCACTGAACTGTGCTCTCAGCAGTTCACCGTAAAGGCAATAATACTAACCCCTCACCCCCTGGTTGAAATTTTCAGGTCTTGGCATGCTTGTCTGCCCATTTCTTCATGGTTGTTTGGGAAGCTTTAAGGTGTTCATGAGCCACTTTGCAGACTCTCATGAGCCGTTCCTAGAACACAGATACATAATCTAACACAGAAGATTTGTCCCTCTGTTCTAAAACCTTTCTTTAATTAGTTTCAGAGGACCTCTTATCTTATGTCCATAAACTAATTCAAAAGAACTAAAACCAGTCAACCCATTAGGTGAATCCCTAGAGGCAAACAAAAGAAATTCTAGCCCTTTATCCCAATCATGGGGATAGTCATGAAAGTACGCCCTGATCGTTGTTTAGAGGGTCTGATGGTACCTTTTTAAAGCCCCTTGCGTCTGTGGGTAATATGCTGAAGACTTTAACTGTGTTATGCCCAAATTACCCATAACTTCCTGAAAACCTTTAGACATAAAATTGGAAGCTTGATCCGACTGAATCTCAATCGGTAATCCATATCTAGTGAAGAATTGTGTTAACTTCTCAACCACTACCTTAGCAGAAATTGTTCTCCAGGGAACGGCCTCTGGGAACCGAGTAGCCATATCCATGATAGTGAATATATATTGGTGTCCCGCTTTTGTTTTCGGTAAAGGTCCCACACACCATCCTGACTTGGAACTATATAACCGTTCCTTCACTGTTGCTGGGTCAAAACCCTGGAACTCCCTCCCTAACAGCACTGTGGGTGTACCTACCCCTCATGGACTGCAGCGGTTCAAGAAGGCAGCTCACCACCACCTTCTCAAGGGCAATTAGGGATGGGCAATAAATGCTGGCCTTGTCAGCGACGCCCACATTCAATGAATGAATGATAAAAAGAAGTAATGATGTGGAGGACTTTTGGTAAAACGGAGAAAATAAAGTTTGCAGCATTAAAATTACTTCAATATTCTAACTCCACATATACTTGTCTAAATCCCTCTTCATACAGTTTTTTTTAATTCAAATTAATTTAAGATTTACTGTACTAAATTAAGCAGTTCTATGTAATCAGTGCAATTTAAGATCGCCCTAATTCTGTTACTGACCTCTGTTACTCTGTAACGGAGCCAAATTTTCAACTCGTATACGATAAACAATCTGGTGAATGCAGAGTATTTATCACACAATTCAGTAGTGTCACAGTAAATTAGAAGTCACTGGGAGCTCCATGATGGCTCCAATGTTAAATAACACCCAGCCTGGGTCTGAGCCATGAAAGTTCATTTCCTAGCCTGAGCTACATTATCTCGTGTGGCAAGTAAGACACTACATAGATTACATTGGAATATTCATGAGTCCAGTCATAGGATCATAGGAAATAGGAGCAGGAGTAGGTCATTCGGCCCGTTGAGCCTGCTCCGCCATTAAAACAGATTATGGCTGATCAGCTACCTCTACACCATTTTTCCCCACTGTTCCCATATCCCTTGATAGTATTCAGAAATTTATCGGTTTCTGTCTTGAACGTGCTGAATGATTGAGCTTCCACAGCCGTCTGGGGTAGAGAATTCCACTGATTCACCACCCTCTGAGTAAAGAAATTCCTCCTCACCTCAGTCTTAAATGGAATTAAAACAAGAAATGCTGGAAATACTCAGCAGGTCTGGCAGCATCTGTGGAGAGAGAAGCAGAGTTAACGTTTCAGGGCAGTTCTGAAGAAGGGTCACTGACCTGAAACGTTAACTCTGCTTCTCTCTCCACAGATGCTGGCTGACCTGCTGAGTATTTCCAGCATTTCTTGTTTTTATTTCAGATTTCCAGAATCTGCAGTATTTGCTTTTATTTCAGTCTTAAATGGCTTGCGCCTTATTCTGAGACAGTGTCCCCTTGTTCTAGACTCACCAGCCAGAGCAAACATCCTATCCACATCTACCCTGTCGTGCCCTGTAAGAATTTTGTAAGTTTCAATGAGATCACCTCTCATTCTTTGAAACTGTGGAGAATAAAGGCCCAGTTTCTGTAATCTGTCCTCATGAGACAATCCCACTATCCCAGGGATTAGTCTGGTGAACCTCGTTGCACTCCCTCTATGGCATGTATATCCTCCTTTAGGGAAGGAGACCAAAACGGTACACAATACTCCAGGTGCGGTCTCACCAAGGCTTTATACAATTGAAGCAATACATCTTTACGACTGTACTCAAATCCCCTTGCAATGAACGCCAACATACCATTTGCCGCCTTAATTGCTTGCTGCACTGCATACTAGCTTTTAGTGATTCATGAACAAGGACACCCAGGTCTCTTTGGACATCAACACTTCCCAACCTCTCTCCATTTAAGAAATATTCTGCCTTTCTGTTTTTTCTATCAAAGTGGATCACTTCACACATTCACATTATATTCCATCTGCCATTTCTTGCCCATTCACTTAACCTGTCCAAATCCCCTTGAAGTCTCCTTGCATCCTCCTCACAAATTAGATTCCCTCCTAGTTTTGTGTCATCTGCAAATTTGGAAATATTGCAATTGGTCCCCATGTCCAAATAATTTATATAGATTGTAAACTGCTATGGCCCAAGCACTGATCCTTGCGGTACCCCACTAGTAACAGCCTGCCATCCTGAGAATGACCCATTTATACCTACTCTCTGCTTTCTGTCTGTAAACCAATTCTCAATCCATTGCAGTATATTACCCCAATCCCATGTGCTTTAATTTTGTTTACTAACCTCCTGTGTGGGACCTTATCAAAGCCTTCTGAAAATCCAAACACACCACATCCACTGGTTCACCTTTATCTATGCTACAAGTAACATCCTCAAACAACTCCCAACAGGTTTGTCAAACATGATTTCCCTTTCATAAATCCATGTTGACTCTGCCCAATTATATCACTATTTTCCAAGTGTCCAGTTATTTCATCCTTTATAATAGATTCTCACATTTTCCCTCCTACTGACATCAAACTAAGAGGTCTGTAGTTCTCCATTTTCTCTCTCGCTCCCTTCTTAAATGGTGGGGTGACATTTGTGGCTTGCCAGTCTGCAGGAACCCTTGCAGAATCTGTAGAATTTTGAAAGATAACCACCAGTGCATCTAGTATCTCTATAGCACCTCCTTCAATACTCTGGGATGTAGCTTATCTGGTCCAGGGGATTTATCAACTTTCAATCCAATGAATTTGTGGCTTATCCCAAAGTTTAAAAAATACATAGTTTTAAACTGTCTGCTTAGCTCAGTTGGTAGTAAAGTACCCTCTGAATCAGAAAGTAGTGGGTTCAAGTCCCACTCCAATGCAGTAACGAGGTGCAATTTATCAAATGATAAGTTAAACCAATACCCCATCTTTCCTATAGCACTATTTGAAGAGCAGCAAATTCTGCCACTGTCCAGGCCAACATTCTTCCCTCAACTAATACCACCAAAAAAATGTAACAAATCATTTGCCAGTTGTGTGCTCTTCCTGTGCATTAATTGACTGTGTCACTGCACTTAACAATTCAAGTCATCTGTTCAAAAACAGTCTGCACACGCTTCTCGCTAGTCTAGCACAGCAAATTATATCACAGTTTATGTACATAATATCACTGACAGCAGTTTAAAAAAAAACGTATTGTTTGTGAAGCACTTTAACGGGATGTGAATGTTATATGGTGTTATACTGGATTTATGAAAGGGAAACTGTGTTTGACAAATGTTAGAGTTTTTTGAGGATGTAACTGGTAAGATGGATAAGGGAGAACCAGTGGATGTAGTCTATTTGGATTCTCAAAAAAATATTCAATAAGGTGCCACACAAGAGGTTATTACATGAAATTAGGACTCATGGGATTGGGGGTAATGTATTAGCATGAATTAAGGATTGGTCAATGGACAGAAAACAGACAGTAGGAATAAACAGGACATTTTCGGATTGGTAGGCTGTAACTAACAGGCTTCAGCTATTTACAATCTAGTAATGACTTAGATGAGGTGACCGAGTATAATTTTTCCAAGTTTACTGATGATACAAAGTTGGGTGGGAAAGTAAGCAGTGAGGACACAAAGAGGCTGCAGAGGGACATAGACAGGTTGGGTGAGTTGGCAAGAACATGGCAGATGGAATACAATGTGGCTAAGTATGAAGTTATCCATTTTGGTAGGAAAAATTTAAAAAAGTAGAATATTTTTTGAATGGTGAGAGACTGGGAAATATTTGCATCCAGAGGGATCTGGGTGTTCTTGTATGAATCACAAAGTTAACATGCAGGTACAGCAAACAATTAGGAAGGCAATTGGTATGTTAGCTTTTGTTACAAAAGGATTGGAGTATAAGTAAAGAAAAGTCTTGCTAAAGTCATACAGAGCATTGATAAGGCCACACCTTGAGTACTGCATGCAGTTTTGATCTCCTTACCTAAGGAAGGACATATTTGCCCCTAAATGGAGTGCAACGAAGGTTCGCTAGACTAACTCCTGGGTTGAAGGGATTGACCTGTGAGGAGAAATTGAGTAGACTAGGCCCAAATTCCCTCGAGTTTAGAAGAATATGAGCTGATCTAATTGAAACATATAAAATTCTTAAGGGGCTTGACAGGGCAGATGCTGAGAAAATGTTATCCTGAGCTGGGGAATTTAGAACACAGGGTCTTAGAAGAAGGAGTCAGCCATTTGGCACTGAGATGGGGAGAAATTTCTTCACTCAAAACGTTGTGACTCTACGGAATTCTCTACCCAAGAGGGCCATGGATACTCAGTCGTTGAATATTTTCAAGACAGAGGTCGATAAACTTTTGGGTACTAAGGGATTTAAGGGATTATAGGGATAATGTGGGGGGATGGAGTTGAGATAGAAGACCAGCCATGATCTTGCTGAATGGTAGAGCAGGCTTGAAGGGACAATTGGCCTACTCTTTCTCCTATTATGTTCTTATATAAATGCAAGTTTGTTCTCCTTCCCTCTCACACTCAAATCCCTCAGTAGTTAATTTCACCAATATACTGACCAACTCTTGTAAATTTGTCGACTTTGTCTGACTCCACAGTCTTCCAAAGAGTCTATTCCACATATTCTTCATCCTCTATATAAGCTAATTAAATCTGTTTACTTTCCCTGTTTTGAGGTTGAAAAAAAATCTAACCAGCTGCAGAGTTTGAGGACTTGTTTATCTGTTCCCCTTAGAATCTTGAAAACTTTGTTGAGATGTCCTGTGAGACCTTTTCTTCATGCTGAAGCTAGATGTCCATCTTCCATTGTCATCCAAGTCTCTCTCAGACTAGGGATGGAGGCTGCTTCAATACACGATCTGGGTGCTGGATACAAGAACCCATGCTCATATTTCCAGGGCTCAATGCTGAACCTGATTTGATTGTGACCACTGAATCGTTCTACCTCCAGCTATTGTTTCATGTCAGGAGTTCAGTATTCTTACTGGTGCATCTAATATTTGGAGGGGTAAAATGTTAGGCTGCAGACGAGTAGCATAGAATTTCAATCCAAAGATTGCGAGACATTTGAATCTGCTTTCCCTGATTGAGTATCTGATGGCGGTCAGAGCCATCTATGTTGTACCAGAGGGCTCCATGCCAACAGGGAAGGACAAACCTCAAGACTAAGATTAGGTTGATCCAAACTACTCAAGACCATGCAATGACTTTGAAATGAATGGAGTAAAGTGTGGTGGTTGGAGCTAGTATTAGGGAAGAAAATAGTAAGTGGATAAAAGTGTAAATGAACATCGAGGATAACTGCATTTGATCTGCTGAGTAACAAATCCAACAAATAACAAATATTAGTGTCTCTTCCAGTGTATGTTAATGGAATTTAATGTTATTGTGAAATAATTCAGCATTATGCTGCTATGCAAAATCTCATTAGCAAACATGTGATTGAAGCTTTATAGTGCAAATTTAGCTGTTCTTATAATTAAATAAAATAGACACATTAGTTCCACGCGTGAATTTTCTGGAATGGAACAGATGCAGAAATTAGTGGCTAATTAGTACAGATAGTAGGAAAGATAACTAGAATGGCTTATTTGCTCAGCATGCTTTTTACAGTATAATTGTTACAACATAAAGTGATTTGTTGCACAATACTTGATAAACCTTAATCTTCACCAATCAAGGTGAAACTGCAGCACATGAGACTGATACCACAACTCACCAACAATCATTCCATTTTATGTTCCATTCAAATCTGAAAGTTGTGGTTCATTGTAGGTCTTTTGTCAATTTATTGCAATAGATAATTCAACAGGAATTTCAACAAAAACAAAAACAAGAAATGCTGGAATCAAGAAGGGTCACTGACCCGAAACGTTAACTCTGCTTCTCTTTCCACAGATGCTGCCAGACCTGCTGAGTGATTCCAGCATTTCTTGTTTTTGTTTCAGATTTCCAGCATCCGCAGTATTTTGCTTTTATTTTAGGAATTTCAACAAGTTGAGTTGTCATCTCACTGGCCACTATGCTTTTGCAAAATAGTATAACATCTACAATAACATACAACAACATTGTGCAATTATATAGCATCTTTATCGTAATAAAACATGTTAAGATACTTCATATATATGGTACATCATGTATTATATTATGCGGTATATCAAATAGCATGGCGTTAAGATATAAACATTGCAACTTTCCTTACACAAAATATAGCACATTTTCCTGTATTGCGCTATTGAAAAATCCTGGTTATACAGTTTGATACAGGCATGTGGTGTCTCATGAAATCACACACAGTTATCTTACGACCCTCTTCTTACTCTTGCGTTTATGTTACATATTTACAGGTGCTCCTCTTTGTTGAACTCATCAGGTGCATACTGAAGAAAATAAACATTTTTTGAAATTAAACAACATACTCTTAACACACAACAAAATCTAGTAGTAAGTTCAACAAGACCAATCAATCACCGAGTCCTGCTGACTTTCATAAATGCGCTGCCTTTTGTCCTCATGATTTATGACATCAGAACTATTCAATTGCAATCCTGCTCTGCAACATGCTGCCAGACCTCCATTATCCTTGATGTGTACACATTTGATTTGGTTTTTCAAATCCTCTTCTATAGAATACTAGTGATGATATTGTAGTAAAATAAAAGATCTTCAGTTTATTAGCCCAGCAGCAGACATATGGATGCAGGACCCAAACAAATACGGACCCAAACAAGCTGGACTATGCAAGAAACTGAATGAGCACTCCAGCAGGATGCACTACCACAGTGATGACCATTTAATGTCTCCAATGAGTTTATTTGTTTCAATAATTAATAATGCTCAATTACCAAAGTAACATGTTGGATATGTTGGTACACGCATGTTCAGTGAACCACTGCAATTATACAAAAACTTGAATAAAGAAAACGGATCAAATACAGCATGTTGAAGGATGACGCTGTAATGGCCTTGTGCATGAATATTCATGAAAAAATCATCCTGCTGAACAGGGGAACTTATTAGCCTTTGTTCCCAGCATTCTTTCCTGTCAGTAATTGTTTTAGTGGACCAATGGTGAGTAAAGTGGAGAGAGCCAGGGTTGCGCTGAGATATTAGGTTTTTTTGCTCCCAACTTTGAAAGGACACATCCTACTGCACCAAGGTGACTTTTTTTTTCCCATTTCCCACACCACCCACCCTGTGGCATCTGTGTTAATGGCCCAGGTTTCCCCTCAGTGGCGAAGCTGTAGCTTATGCTGCTGACTGCACAAAAAAAAAACGAACTTACCTGGTTCATAGTTTCAGGAAAAACTTGCTGTTCTTCCTGCAGCAGGGCCTACCATCAGGATAGGAAGCGTGGGGTTCCACACAGCATCCTGCTGACAAAGCTGCGCCCCCTTTTGACATCACAAGCTGAGGACACGCCCTTGAGATTTGTGTTCAGTTCAATGACAAGTAGGTTTTTTAAAACTATTTTTAATATTGTACAACAGTTAGGAGTGTTCTAAACTTTAAAATATATTTAACACTTTTATACCAGTTTTGAAAGTCTGCCGGGGTCTGTCCCTCGATCAGTAATGTGACCCAGCTCCACTTCGTCTTCACCACTCCACCCCCACTCCTCCGGCTTCCCTTACTGCACCTTCCACCCACCACCAACCCCCCATCCCCCAACCATCAGCTCCTCAGTATCACCAATGTCGGAAACAGCTGATGGAGGTGAAAAACCCAGGGTGGGGATGGTGCAGCAAGAAACTGGGGCTGCCAGGGGTGAGTGGTTGGAATCGTGAAGAACATTTTTATTTCAAAGATCAATAAATACCCTGTCTGACAGATCACTAACTTTGCTCACTTACACCTGTGACTATCAGCCCTAACTTTTTGCACATAAAAATCCTTGCAAGTTGTGAACAAATAGCCAAAGTTTATGAATTAATGGTCCCTGTCACTTTAAGAACAGGAGCAGTGGGACCATCCTTCTCTGGAGTCCCTTTCAGCAAAACTGAGCTCACTGGAAGTTGCGGTGCCATTACGGCCCTCAGTAGTGGTAAACATCTGTATTCGCTGGTATTGGGACTGCAAGATCTGGGCCATTAGCAATTATTGCTGAATTAGGGGCAGTTTCATGCGATAGGCCTAGGCCCACTACTAAATGAATTGAGTCTGACCAAACTCAATTTATGTAGGGCTGTTACAGCCAGCAGAGAGAGGACTCTTGTCACACTTACTAGCCAGATTGGAAACCAGGTCCTAGAGGTGAAAGGCCAGTGTCTAACCTACTGCACCACTCAGTTGTCCCCATGTAAAATTATAAGGAAACAGCTTTTTTGATATCTCATTAACCAAATGCATTACCTAGTGCAAAAGTAAGCTGCACAGACTTGAGGGTTCCTGGTTTGCTGTCAATGCTGAATTAGTTGATCTGCCACACTATAATTAAGGTCAGCAATTCTGAGCTAAGATTTCTTCTGAGCATTATACAGTCACCCCTGCTATGAAATATGCATATGGGCATCAGATAAGGACAGAATTAAGTTCAGCTGTTATGTCCTTATGGTTGAATAGACTCTATACCCTAACTGGCTCATGCATGAGATGATGTGAGGGTAATTGGCACATGTGGGACCAAGTCTCAGTTTGAGTAAGTGCACTGGGAAGAAATGAGAAGTGGAGGGAAGAAGCACAAAAAGAATTAGGTACCAGTTGATCTCTCATGGCATTCCACATAGAACGTCAAAACCAAATGTAATCTTTAGATGAAGTGGGGTTAGAAGATGGGCAATAATTGGAATACAAACAGAAAGTGCTGGAAATACTCAGCAGGTCTGGCAGCATCTGTGGAGAGAGAAGCAGAGTTAACATTTCAGGTCTGTGACTTTTCATCAGAACTGGCAAAGGTTAGAAATGTAATCGGTTTTAAGCAAGTAAAGCCGGGGTGGGAGTGGGGAAGAGAATAAAAGGGGAGGTGTTGATAGGACAGAGGGCTGGAGAGATTAACTGACAAGGAGGTCATGGGGCAAAAGCAAAGAGAGTGTGCTAATGGTGTGGTGAAAGACGAAGTATAGGTGCGCCCCCCCCCCCCCTGCTCTCATGCCCACATGTCTATCCTTGGCCTGCTGCAGTGTTCCAGTGAACATCAATGCAAACTGGAGGAACAGCGCCTCATTTTCCGATTAGGCACTCCACAGCCTTCCGGACTGAACATTGAGTTCAATCATTTCCGAGCATGACTGGCCCCTTTTTGTTATTGTTTTATTTTGTTTTATCATTTTTTACCATGTGCCTGCCTTAAGCTGGGTTTTTCATGTTTGTGCTTTTGGCTGTTCATTATTCTGTCATTAACACTCTGCACTAATGCTTCATCTTTTATCACACCATTTGCACACTCGCTTTGCCTTTTAGTTTAGTTTAGAGATACAGCACTGAAACAGGCCCTTCGGCCCACCGAGTCTGTGCCGACCATCAACCACCCATTTATACTAATCCTACACTAATCCCATACTCCTACCACATCCCCACCTGTCCCTATATTTCCCTACCACCTACCTATTTTAGGGGCAATTTATAATGGCCAATTTACCTACCAACCTGCAAGTCTTTTGGCTTGTGGGAGGAAACCGGAGCACCCGGAGAAAACCCACGCAGACACAGGGAGAACTTGCAAACTCCACACAGGCAGTACCCAGAATTGAACCCGGGTTGCTGGAGCTGTGAGGCTGCGGTGCTAACCACAGCGCCACTGTGCCGCCCAATGCCCCATGACCTCTTTGTCAGTTAATCTCCTCTTCCCTCTGTCCTATCACACACCTTCCCTTGTGTTCTCTTCCCCACCCCTCCATCCCCCCACCCCCGCTTTACTTGCTGAAAGCCGATTACATTTCTAACCTTTGCCAGTTCTGATGAAAGGTCACAGACCTGAAACGTTAACTCTGTTTCTCTCTCCACAGATGCTGCCAGACCTGCTGAGTATTTCCACTACTTTCTGTTTTTATTTCAGATTTCCAGCATCCACAGTATTTTGCTTTCATTTTAATAATTGGAATACGTTTTGCTGATGTAACTCATCATTTTAAAGTTGGTTCTCATTTTTATACAATAATTTAATATCATTTAGATTAAATTACATTAAAAAATTTGGTGAGCTGAGTGATGCAGAACTGAGGCTGTGCAGTGCCACCACTGGTGGGAGGGTGTAATTATAGCATGACAACTTTACATGGGCAGTTTCCATTGTTCATGTGGGCATAGGAATTTATCATGGCAGAATTAACTGGAAGTGTATGTGGATGTAAGAATTTTAATATTGATGTAGAGGCAGCATTTTTATACAAATAATGCTGGATAAAAATTATTCTAGAAGTACTCATTTAAAGAGGAAGTCTAATTTAAAGCAGGAATTTCAAAACTACATTTTAATTGGATCCACTGTGTTGAAATGTCTCTTTTGTTCACAACTATTTTACTTTAGATCACTGCCGTATTTTAGCTAGTTTAATATACTTGTTTATGCTCAAACCCACATTGGATTCTTTATCTGAGCACCCAACAGTCTCCTATATTTAAAATTCCCCTTCAATATTGCATCGTACTCCTGTCTTTCTACCTTTGCTCAATTCCAAAGGTCCTGTATGCCAGTGATGAATCTTTACCTATTGATAACACAATCAACTTATGATGTGCAGTTTTGACAGCAATATTTCATCACACCTGTGTTGACTAAAGAAAATCTGTAAAATTTATTGGAACAGCTCATTACAATCCTTGGACAGTAATTTCTTGACTTCCTTCCAGCGACAACATAGCATATCAAACCACAGAACAATCAAAACAAAATAAAAAGCCACCATAACAATTGTTCCAAATGTCCATTCAGTCTTATTCCATTGCCGAGATGTTGTAATTGAGCAGTAGTAATCAAAGTTCTGTGTGAGCAGTCTGTTCTCTTTATATTTCTATAGTTTCCAGTTAAAGGAACAGCATACACTGTAATTTCAATGTCTGAATTCATTGGGATTGTACACTTGAAATTGATATAGAAACTGGTTTTGAGTCCTGACTGACACCTTTGAGTAGATTTGTAGGTTCAGAGGCTCATTAACTTGTTATTTATCTAATTTGCTTTTTGTGGGACCTTGCTGCGCATGATTGGCTGCCACATTTCCCACAGAACAGTGACTGTGGTTTAAAAGTAATTGAAAAGAAATTTTGTTTAATTAATTTTAAGCATTTATTGCTCCTCTCAAACTGCCCTTGAGAAGGTGGTGGTGAGCCACCTTCTTGAACCGCTGCAGGCCATGTGGTGAAAACACACCTGTAGTACTGTTCAGGGGGAGTTCCAGGATTTTGACTCATTGACGATGAAGGAACAGCAAAATATTTCCAAGTCAGGATGGTGTGTTACTTTGAGGAGACCTTGCAGGTGAAAATGTTACCATGCACCTACTGCCCTTGTCCTTCTAGTGGTAGAGGTCACAGGATTGGGAGATGCCATTGAAGAAGCCTTGGGGAGTTGTTGCAGCACATCTTATAGATGATATACACTGCGCCTACGGTACACGGTATTCCAGGTAGCCAGGCAGTGAATGATAGAACTGGATCCTAAGCTTTTCACACATTTAAGCTTTTATTTACAGAGAAATACATTACAAACCTGCACATCCAAACCCAACCACAGTTTTATTCTGCTATATATAGGAGCAGAAGTGAAACTACATGAAATGGCCACCACCTGAATACAATTGAACACTCAATTTATATACAATTAACATGCTGGGGGTGGAGGTAGTGAATGTTTCAGATGGTGGATGGGCTGCTATTTAAGCAGACAGCTTTGTCCTGGATGGTGTTGAGCTTCTCAAGTATTGCTGAGGCTGGACTGATCCAAGCAACTGGAGAGCATTCCATTACACTGCTGATTTGCGTCTTGTAGATGGTGGAAAGGCTTTGGGGAGTCAGGAGGTGTGAGTCACTCGCTGCAGAATTCCCAGCCTCTTACATGCTGTTGTAGCCAAAGTATTGCTGTGGCTGGTCCAGTTAAGTTTCTGGTAAATGTTGACTCTCAGGATGTTGATTGTGGAGAAATCAGTGAGAGTAATGCCATTGATTGTAATGGGGAGATGGTGAGACTCTCTATTGTTGGAGATGGTCATTGTCTGGCACTTGTCTGGCGCGAATATTACTTGCCACTGATCAACCGAAGCCTGAATGTTATCCATATTTTGCTACATGCGAGCACAGGCTACTTCATTATCTGAGGAGTTGCGAATTAAACTGAACATTGTGCAATCATCAGCGAAAATCCCCACTTCTGACCATATGATGGAGGGAAGGTCATTGATGAAGCAGCTGAAGATGATTGAACCTCGGACACGGCCCTGACGAACTCCTGCAACAATGTCCTGGACTGAGATGAGTACTGGATATGACTCCAGCCAGTGGAGAGGTTTCCCCTGATTCTCATTGACTTTAACTTTACAAGCACTCCTTGATGCCACACTCTATTAAATGCTACCTTGATGTCAAGTGTAGTCACTCTTACTTCATCTTTGGAATTCAGCTCTTTTGTCCATGTTTGGACTGAGTGTAATGAGATGTGGAGCTGAATGTTCCTAGCAGACCCCAAACTGAGCATGTTATCAATGACTAAGTGCCACTGGATAGCACTGTTGATGACCTGCTCCATCATTGTTGATGTCTGAGAGGTGGGTGATGGGGCGGAAATTGGCCATTTTGATTTGTCCTGCTTTTTGTGGATGGGACCATTTTCCACTTTGTTGGGTAGACGCCAGTGTTGCAGCTGTACTGGAAGTGCTTGGATAGGGGCATACTAGTTCTGGAGCACAAGTCTTCAGCACTGCAACTGGGATGTTGTCGGGCCCGTTGTCTTTGCTGTATCGAGTGGGCTCAGTCGTTCCTTGATATCATGTGGAGTGAATCGAAATGGCTGAAGACTGGCATCGCTGTGATGGTGGGGACCTCGAGAGGAGGCCTCGATGGATTATCTACTCGGCACACTAGCTGAAGATGGTTGCAAACGCTCCAACCTTGTCTTTTGTACTCATGCTGGACTCTGCCATCTTTGAGGATGGGGATGGTCCTGGGGCCTCCTATTCCCATTAGCTGTTTAATTGTCCACCACCATTCACATCTCAATGTGGCAGGACTGCAGCGGTTTGATTTTGTTTTTTATTCATTCATGGGATGTGGGCGTCGCTGGCTAAGCCAGCATTTGTTGCCCATCCCTAATTCCCCTTGAGAAGGCAGTGGTGAGCTGCCTTCTTGAACCGCTGCAGTCCATGTGGGGTAGGGACACCTACAGTGCTGTAAGGAAGGTGGTTCCAGGATTTTGACCAAGCGCCAATGAAAGAACAGCGATATAGTTCCAAGTCAGGATGGTGTGTGGCTTGGAGGGGAACTTGCAGGTGGTGGTGTTCCCAACTATTTGCTGCCCTTGTCCTTCTAGGTGGTAGAGGTCGCAGGTTTGGAAGGTGCTGTCGAAGGAGCCTTGGTGTGTTGCTGCAGTGCATCTGGTAGATGGTACACACTGCTGCCACTGTGCGTCAGTGGTGGAGGGAGTGAATGTTTGTAGATGGGGTGTCAATCAAGCGGGCTGCTTTGTCCTAGATGGTGTCAAGCTTCTTGAGTGTTGTTGGAGCTGCACCATCCAGGCAAGTGGTGAGTATCCCATCACACTCCTGACTTGTGTCTTGTAGATGTTGGATAGGCTTTGGGGATTCAGGAGGGGAGTTACTCACCACAGGATTCCTAGCCTCTGACCTGCTCTTTTAGCCACGGTACTTATATGCCTACTCCAGTTCAGTTTCTGGTAAATGGTAACCCTCAGGATGTTGATCGTGGGGGATTCAGCGATGGAAATGCCATTGAATGTCAAGGGGAGATGGTTAGATTCTCTCTTGTTGGAGATAGTTATTGCCTGGCACTTGTGTGGCTTGAATGTTAGTTGTCATTTATCAGCCCAAGCCTGGATATTGTCCTGGTCTTGCTGCATTTCTACACGGACTGCTTCAGTATTTGAAGAGGTGCGAACATTGTGCAATCATCAGCAAACGTCCTCATTTCTGGCCTTATGATTGAAGGAAGGTCATTGATGAAGCAGCTGAAGATGGTTGGGCCTACAATACTACCCTGAGGAACTGCTGCAGTGATGTCCTGGAGCTGAAAGATTGACCTCCAACAACCACAACCATCTTCCTTTGTGCTAGGTATGACTCCAACCAGTGGAGAGTTTTCCCCCTGATTTCCATTGACTTCAGTTTTGCTCGGGCTACTTGATGCCATACTCGGTCAAATGCTGCCTTGATATTAAGGGCAGTCGCTCTCACCTCATCTCTTGATTTCAGCTCTTTTGTCCATGTTTGAACCAGGCTGTAATGAGGTCAGGAGCTGAGTTGCCTTTACTGATGATTGAGAGTAGACTGATGGGGCGGTAATTGGCCGGGTTGGACTTGTCCTGCTTTTTGTGCACAGGACATACCTGGGCAATTTTCCACATTACATGGTAGATGCCAGTGTTGCAGCTGTACTGGAACAGCTTGGCTTGGGGTGTGGCAAGTTCTGGAGCACAGGTCCTCAGTACTATTGCCAGAATGTTGTTTGGGCCCATAGCCTTTGCTATGCCTTCAGTCATTTCTTGATATGACACAGAGTGAATCAAATTGGCTGAAGACTGGCATCTGTGATGCTTGGGGACTTCAGGAGGAGGCCGAAATAGATCATCAACTCAGTACTTCTGGCTGAAGATTGTTCCAAATGCTTCAGCCTTATCTTTTGCACTGATGTGTTGGGCACCCCATCATTGAGGATGGGGATATTTGTGGAGCCACCTCCTCCAGTTAGTTGTTTAATTGTCCACCACTATTCACGACTGGATGTGGCAGGACTGCAGAGCTTGGATCTGATCCGTTGGTTATGGGATGGCTTAGCTCTGTCTATCGCATGCTGCTTCTGCTGTTTAGCGTGTATGTAGTCCTGTGTTGTAGCTTCACCAGCTTGGCAGCTCATTTTTAGGTAAGCCTGGTGCTGCTTTTGGCATGCCCTCCTGCACTCTTCATTGAAACAGGGTTGATCCCCTGATTTGATGGTAATGATGGAGTGAGGGACATGCCAGGCCATGAGGTTATGGATTGTGGTGGTATACAAATTTGCTGCTGCCGATGGCCCACAGCACCATTTGATGTGCAGTTTTGAGCTGCTAGATCTGATCTGAATCTATTCTATTTAGCCCAGTGGTAGTGCCACACAACACAATGGAGGGTGCCCTCAGTGTGACAATGGAACTTTGTCTCCACGAGGACCGTGCAGTGGTCACTCCCACCAATACCGTCATGGACACATGTATCTGCGACCGGTAGCTTGGTGAAGATGAGATCAAGTAGGGTTTTCCCTCCTTTTGGTTCTCTCACCAGTTGCTACAGGCCCAGTCTGACAGATATGTCCTTCAGGACTCAGACAGCTCAGTCAGTAGTGGTGCTACCTAGCTACTCTTGGTGATGGACATTGAAGTCTCCCACCCAAAGTACATTCTGTGCCCTTGCTACCTGCAGTACTACTTCCAATTGATGTTCAGAATGGAGGAGCCCTGATTCATCAACAGTAGGAGGGCAGTAAGTGGAAATCAGCAGGGAGTTTCCTTGCTCATGTTTTGACTTGATGCCATGAGACTTCATGAGGTCTGGAATCAATGTTGAGGACTCCCAGGGCCTCTCCCTCCCCACTGTATATCGCTGTGCCATCACCTCCAGTGGAACAGGACATACCCAGGCACGGTGTGGAGAAGTCTGGTTCATTGACTGAAAGATATGATTCTATGACTATGTCAGGCTGTTTGACAGCTCTCCTAATTTGGCACAAGTCCCCAGATGTTAATGAGAAGGACTTTGCAGGGTAGACTGGGCTGGCTGTGTCTTTGTTGTGTCCAGTATCCAGGTTGAAGCCTGGTGGTCTGTCTGTGTTTTTTTATTGTTTTTCATAGCATTTTGATAGCCTTGAACATCTGTCAGTTGTATATCGGAGGGCAGTTATCAGTCAATCACATTGGTGTGGGTCTGGAGTTACATTTAGACCAGAGTAGGAAAGGATGGCAGATTTCCTTCCTGAAAGAACGTTAGCGAACTAGAGGGGTTCTTACAACAAAATGGTAATTTTCATGGTTACCGTTTCTGATACTAGCTTTTTATTGTAGATTTATTTCATTAACTGAATTTAAATTCCCCAGCTGCCATAATGGGATGTGAACTCTTATCTCGCGATCATTAGTCCAGTAACATAACCACTGTCACTATACCCATACACCCGATCCCTTGCTGTGAAACACCTGAGGATGTGAAAGGCACTATATTAAGTGCAAGTTTTTTTTCAGTCTTATCACTTTTGCCTATATTCAAATCTAGTTTTGGAAGCAAAAGAAGTTTGCTAACTGTGCTACCTACTCAAAAATACATTACATGCACATAATGGATAAATTGATGTATTCTTTTCCAGCAGAGATAAGGAAGCAGTAAAAACTCGTTCCCCCAGTGGTGCTCAGAACAATTTGGGATTTTGCTTCTTGGAATGTATACTTCTCCCTGGTGTTATTGCCACAAACATTTCTATTGGGGCTCTGGCATCAAGGTACTTTACAACAAAGTACTTTACGACAGAACAATTTTGCTTAACTTGCTTTTTGCGACTGTTGGATATAATTATAAAGCAAATGTTACTTGGATTCTCTATTTTCCTTTCTTGTAAAGCATTACACTTTTACTGAAAACTAAATACAAAATGATTCATAAAATAAATGCAAATTCCAGAGTTACAGAAAATCAAATTCAAGATATTTGCCCAATTCTCAATTATAATTTTATATTTTTAATTTAAAGCATTATTATTTTAATGTGAATTCATGGCATATCACAAATTTGAAATTAGTTTCAACAGTGAACCACATGAAGCTAAACATTAATTGAAAAATTCTAAGTAATCATTCAGCATATCTTCAGTTTTCTGTGGTGCTAGTGCATGATAGGTTAAAATAGATGATATTTGAAGGTGGAATGTAGGATCTTCACATGATGTATTTGGCGAGCAATCCATTTTCTCACTATTATCATCCAAACGATCTGTGTTTGCAGTGACCAAAGGTCGTCATGCATGAGTTAGGTCTGATGACAACTGTGTTTGAGCAGTGGGGAGAAAAATGAAACGTCAGAGAGATGTCTGACAGTCTATGCACAATCATCACAGTGTTCATGTTGGTTTAAAATGCTTCTACTGCAAGTTTTCCAAGTTGAGGTTATAAAAGGGCTTCTCAGAAATATATTACATGCATATAATGGATAAATTGATGTATTGAGGTGGGGGGAGGCTTTAGGGGAGGGCAGATGACAGTTGATTCAAATTTTAGGAAGCAATTTGTCTCGTACGGTAAAAGGGAACTGTAAGAAAAGGTGTCATGACCGAAATATCCTAAGGAAGGAGATTGGAAATGTATGGAAGTAATTTACAGCAAGACTGTAAAAGCATCAAAGGGTTGGATTGCCAGGCATCTGTATATTAACAACCAGTAAACACAGGGACTGTGGCGGGACAGAACCCCCGGGCAGCCCCCGGTCAATAAGGTTCTGTCCCGCCACAGTCTGCCTGCTTCAATGGGTGCTTGGAGCTCAGGGTCATTGCCCGAAAGGTGGACTGATACACCGCACCAAACAACATGAAAAAAGGAAAGAAGGTACCAGCCCTTCGCTTTGCAAGCTGGAACGTCAGAACTATGTGTCCTGGCCTGTCGGAAGACCTTACACAAATCAACGATTCTCGGAAGACCGCCATCATTAACAACGAGCTCAGTAGACTCAATGTGGACATTGCAGCACTTCAGGAGACTCGCCTCCCCGCGAGTGGCTCTCTAGCAGAGCAAGACTACACCTTCTTCTGGCAGGGCAGGGATCCTGAAGAACCAAGACAGCATGGAGTGGGCTTCGCCATCAGAAACTCCTTGCTCAGCATGATAGAGCCTCCCTCAAATGGCTCGGAACGCATACTGTCCATCCGACTGCTCACCACCTCTGGTCCAGTACACCTACTCAGCATCTATGCTCCAACACTCTGTTCCGCACCTGAAGCTAAAGACCAGTTCTATGAACAACTCCATAACATCATTAGCAGCATCCCCAACACCGAACACCTATTCCTGCTGGGGGACTTTAATGCCAGGGTTGGGGCCGACCATGACTCATGGCCCTCCTGCCTTGGGCGCTATGGCGTTGGAAGGATGAATGAGAACGGGCAGAGACTGCTTGAGTTGTGTACCTATCATAACCTCTGCATCACCAACTCGTTCTTTCACACTAAACCCTGTCACCAGGTTTCATGGAGGCACCCAAGATCACGTCGTTGGCACCAGCTAGACCTCATTGTCACAAGGCGAGCCGCCTTAAACAGTGTTCAAATCACACGCAGCTTCCACAGTGCGGACTGCGACACCGACCACTCCCTGGTGTGCAGCAAGGTTAGACTCAGACCAAAGAAGTTGCATCATTCCAAGCAGAAGGGCCACCCGCGCATCAACACGAGCAGAATTTCTCACCCACAGCTGTTACAAAAATTTCTAAATTCACTTGTAACAGCCCTTCAAAACACTCCCACAGGGGATGCTGAGACCAAGTGGGCCCACATCAGAGATGCCATCTATGAGTCAGCTTTGACCACCTATGGCAAAAGTGCGAAGAGAAATGCAGACTGGTTTCAATCTCATAATGAAGAGCTGGAACCTGTCATAGCCGCTAAGCGCATTGCACTTTTGAACTACAAGAAAGCCCCCAGCGATTTAACATCCGCAGCACTTAAAGCAGCCAGAAGTACTGCACAAAGAACAGCTAGGCGTTGCGCAAACGACTACTGGCAACACCTATGCAGTCATATTCAGCTGGCCTCAGACACCGGAAACATCAGAGGAATGTATGATGGCATTAAGAGAGCTCTTGGGCCAACCATCAAGAAGATCATCCCCCTCAAATCTAAATCGGGGGACATAATCACTGACCAACGCAAACAGATGGACCGCTGGGTTGAGCACTACCTAGAACTGTACTCCAGGGAGAATGCTGTCACTGAGACTGCCCTCAATGCAGCCCAGCCTCTACCAGTCATGGATGAGCTGGACATACAGCCAACCAAATCGGAACTCAGTGATGCCATTGATTCCCTAGCCAGCGGAAAAGCCCCTGGGAAGGACAGCATTACCCCTGAAATAATCAAGAGTGCCAAGCCTGCTATACTCTCAGCACTACATGAACTGCTATGCCTGTGCTGGGACGAGGGAGCAGTACCCCAGGACATGCGCGATGCCAACATCATCACCCTCTATAAAAACAAAGGTGACCGCGGTGACTGCAACAACTACCGTGGAATCTCCCTGCTCAACATAGTGGGGAAAGTCTTTGCTCGAGTCGCTCTAAACAGGCTCCAGAAGCTGGCCGAGCGCGTCTACCCTGAGGCACAGTGTGGCTTTCGTGCAGAGAGATCGACTATTGACATGCTGTTCTCCCTTCGTCAGATACAGGAGAAATGCCGTGAACAACAGATGCCCCTCTACATTGCTTTCATTGATCTCACCAAAGCCTTTGACCTCGTCAGCAGACGTGGTCTCTTCAGACTACTAGAAAAGATCGGATGTCCACCAAAGCTACTAAGTATCATCACCTCATTCCATGACAATATGAAAGGCACAATTCAACATGGTGGCTCCTCATCAGAGCCCTTTCCTATCCTGAGTGGTGTGAAACAGGGCTGTGTTCTCGCACCCACACTTTTTGGGATTTTCTTCTCCCTGCTGCTTTCACATGCGTTCAAATCCTCTGAAGAAGGAATTTTCCTCCACACAAGATCAGGGGGCAGGTTGTTCAACCTTGCCCGTCTAAGAGCGAAGTCCAAAGTACGGAAAGTCCTCATCAGAGAACTCCTCTTTGCTGACGATGCTGCTTTAACATCTCACACTGAAGAATGCCTGCAGAGTCTCATCGACAGGTTTGCGTCTGCCTGCAATGAATTTGGCCTAACCATCAGCCTCAAGAAAACGAACATCATGGGGCAGGATGTCAGAAATGCTCCATCCATCAATATTGGCGACCACGCTCTGGAAGTGGTTCAAGAGTTCACCTACCTAGGCTCAACTATCACCAGTAACCTGTCTCTAGATGCAGAAATCAACAAGCGCATGGGTAAGGCTTCCACTGCTATGTCCAGACTGGCCAAGAGAGTGTGGGAAAATGGCGCACTGACACGGAACACAAAAGTCCGAGTGTATCAGGCCTGTGTCCTCAGTACCTTGCTCTACGGCAGCGAGGCCTGGACAACGTATGCCAGCCAAGAGCGACGTCTCAATTCATTCCATCTTCGCTGCCTTCGGAGAATACTTGGCATCAGGTGGCAGGACTATATCTCCAACACAGAAGTCCTTGAAGCGGCCAACACCCCCAGCTTATACACACTACTGAGTCAGCGGCGCTTGAGATGGCTTGGCCATGTGAGCCGCATGGAAGATGGCAGGATCCCCAAAGACACATTGTACAGCGAGCTCGCCACTGGTATCAGACCCACCGGCCATCCATGTCTCCGTTATAAAGACGTCTGCAAACGCGACATGAAATCGTGTGACATTGATCACAAGTCGTGGGAGTCAGTTGCCAGCATTCGCCAGAGCTGGCGGGCAGCCATAAAGACAGGGCTAAATTGTGGCGAGTCGAAGAGACTTAGTAGTTGGCAGGAAAAAAGACAGAGGCGCAAGGGGAGAGCCAACTGTGCAACAGCCCCAACAAACAAATTTCTCTGCAGCACCTGTGGAAGAGCCTGTCACTCCAGAATTGGCCTTTATAGCCACTCCAGGCGCTGCTTCACAAACCACTGACCACCTCCAGGCGCGTATCCATTGTCTCTCGAGATAAGGAGGCCCAAAAGAAAACACAGGGAATAGATTTTCTTTATAACTTTTTTTAAAGGTAAATGATGTTTGTAGCCTTTGTAAACTGTTTAACAAGACATTTTGACAAAAGTACTCGCTTTTAATTGTGCCAGTTAAAAAAAAACTAATACTTTCATTAACTTCGCTCCCAAAACAAAGCCATTAACACACTCATCATTCATAATTTCCACCCCCCCACACCCCCCAGGGAATTATAAAATGCTATGGCAGAAAATTTCAGTTTTTATATAATCTGAGAACTAAAATCCCATAGATTCTTTTTGAGGAGAGATGTCTTGTGTCAGGTCAAAACTGGCCTCACAATCTGACAACAGCGACCCTGCTGGATCTTCTATCCTCGAATGCAGCAGGCTGAATCAATCAATCTGAATACTTCAGCAGCTTAAGGATTCAATGCTTCAATCAGGCAGCCAACACTTTTTTTAAAAGCTGCTTGTATACTGCCACATTTGTACCGATACAAAGTAGTTTAGGGAGCACCTTTCCTGGAAGCCATCTCACCAATTTGAATTCCCAAAGTGTGCAGTAAAGATCCAGCCATAGTGTTTATTTGTACGTTTAAAGTCTTGTTAATGTTGCTGTTCTGTTTCCATTACTGACTGAAAACAGTCTAGACTTTGTTGATCTGTATGGAAGGACTTGCATGCACTCCATCTC
The DNA here is from genome assembly GCF_036365525.1 of Heterodontus francisci. Classification (NCBI taxonomy): domain Eukaryota; kingdom Metazoa; phylum Chordata; class Chondrichthyes; order Heterodontiformes; family Heterodontidae; genus Heterodontus; species Heterodontus francisci. Next base: position 8,793,191 of record NC_090393.1, read on the forward strand.
TGCTTAAAAGAAAGGCATGATCATGCTAAACTGTCTTGTGCAACAGTTTGCAGCCTTTACTTATGTTTCTTAGTATTGTACAGTGACATCATTGCATCACCAGATCCTGACAGACCACAAAATATAATTATTAAAACTCTGTGACTAAACATTGATTCAAACTTTGGAAGTATTTACTGAAAGTGAGTTCTGCATTTTGGACCAAAATAAGCCTGTTGTAAACATCATTATTTAAATCAATGCCTGTATTTACAGTATCCATTTTACGTTCCAGAATGCAGTCTCTGCAAATTCTGGTATTGTGAACAAAATGCAGAACTGGGAGGGACAACGAGTGAGTGCACTGCACTACATATGCATTCAGACCAGGAAGTTTCCTAATGCAATTTATTGCCCAGACTGAGTTAGCTGATCTCAGCTGTGGGTGGGAGATGACAATAGTCATGTTGCTGCAGCTGACCTCAGTGTTCCCCAGTTAGAACATAGAACAGTACAGCACAGTACAGGCCCTTCGGCCCACGATGTTGTGCCGAACCTTTAACCTACTGTAAGATCAAACTAACTACCTACCCTTCATTCTACTATCATCCATGTACCTATCCAAGAGTCGCTTAAATGTCCCTAATGTATCTGCTTCTACTACCACCGCTGGCAGCGCATTCCACGCACCCACCACTCTCTGTGTAAGTTAGGAAAACAAAAAGAAATCAGCCAGTACCCTTGTAGATAAGATTGGGCTCAGCTATGATGGTGATTCTCACTGGCAAGGTTTACGCATGAAGAACTCTTCTTTGTGCCAAAGTATTGGACGGATGTTCATGCCTAAACATGAGCCACAGCTTTCAGAAGCGAGTAGGGCACAAATAAAATTCACCTTCAGTAAGCACTTACAAATATTGTAATTAATAAAGTTTTTAGTAGCAACTCGAACTGTGGGATTGGAACATTTTAGCTGGAATTCTTGGGCTTGGGGTGGCAGAACTGGGGCATACACAGGGTGGAGGAGGCCAGATATCCTGCCAGTTGCACCTGTCTTGTGACCAGCCTAAAGTATGATGCAGGAAAAGTTATTGTAGAAAGGTGGAAATAGGATCCACAATACCATTTCCCAGCAGCAGGAGATTGAAGGTGTTCTTTAATATACATATATTCAGCTGCAGTTCCCTACCACTTGACTGAGCAGAAAAGGTGGTGCTCCAATATTCCTGGCCACCCATTGGCAGGCACTGTGGAAGCACCATAAGTGGCACATGCAACACCCACTTTATATAAATAACCCTGTTCCCAGGATTTGCAACTCATAGATGTTTTGCGATTGTAGATCAGATTAGGCAATCTGCCTCACGAAGCACAAGTAACCCAGTTCTGTGTGTGCTAGTATTTTCTTGCTTGTTGGTTTGTCCTGTTGGAATTTCATGGACCTAGACTTTTGCAAAGGGCTATTTGTTCGTTGATGGATGGAGAAATCCTAAATCTGAATACCAAATATCAGCAGATTCAGATGTATGCAGTTAAATGGAAACATGGATTTAAACTTCACCTGTTCCTGAGTTATGGTTATCAAACCATAAACCAAAAGTAGTTCATGGTTAGTGTTTTCAACCCTCATCCCCCTTATTGTGGTGTTTCTGTTCGCTACTTCATATTGTCTCTATTGTGTTGCACACTATCCTTGGTCCTACCCATGTTTCCTAATTTTTCATTTGAGCAGTTATACTACTCAGGATTGCAAGAAAAGAAGTCACGATGGGGATAACTTAGAATTGATCTACTCTTGCATTCAAAATGCAGAGAACCATAGAAAAATTACTGCACAGTGTCCATGCCGGCTGAAAAAAGTAGCCGCACAATCTAATCCCACCTTCCACCACCTGGTCCATAGCCTTGCCAGTTACAGCACTTCAGGTGCCTTTTAAAAGAATTGAGGGTTTCAGCCTCCGCCACCATTCCTAGCAGTGAATTCCAGACACCCACCACCCTCTGGGTGAAAAAGTTTTTCCTCATCTCCCCTCTAATCCTTCTACCAAGCACCTTAAATCTGCGCCCCCTGGTAATTGACCTCTCTGCGAGGGGAAACAGGTCCTTCCTGTCTACTCTACTCATTTGCAGATTAGAAAATAATTAAAACTTTAACCAATAGATTAATTTTTAAAACCTAACCTATAAAATTCTAACAAGAATAACAGGGTAGATGCAGGAAGGATGTTCCCGATGGTGGGGGAGTCCAGAACCAGGGGTCATAGTCTCAGGATATGGGGTAAACCTTTCAGGACTGAGATGAGGAGAAATTTCTTCACCCAGAGAGTGGTGAGCCTGTGGAAATTTCTACCACAGAAAGCAGTTGAGGCCAAAACATTGTATGTTTTCAAGAAGGAGTTAGATATAGCTCTTGGGTCTAAAGGGATCAAAGGGTATGGGGCGAAAGCGGGAACAGGTTACTGAGTTGGATGATCAGCCATGATCCTAATGAATGGCGGAGCAGGCTCGAAGGGCCGAATGGCCTACTCCTTCTATTTTCTATGCCTCTAACGAAAAAAAGTACAATAATAGGGGGTTGAATGCTTGGTGTATTCTATTTATATGTCAGGAAGGACTGAACAGGCTTGAGACCTTTTTAAAAAAGGGAAGGCTGAGGGGTGGCCTAATACAATGAAAAAGGTGTTTGATAGGGTAAGTGTAGAGATGTTTCCATTTGTGGGGAAGTCCAAAGCTAGGGCCATAAGTATAAGACAGTTGCTGGTAAATGCAATTAGATATTTGGGAGAAACTTCTTTACCTCGAGACTGCTGAGAATGTGGAATCTGGTACTACAAGAAGTAGTTGGGGTGGATAGCATAGATGCCTTTAAAAGGAACTTAGGTACATGTGGGAGAAAAGAAGGATATGCTGATAGTTAGATGAAGTAAGGTTTGAGGAGGCAGAAGTGGTGCATAAACAGCAGTACAGACCAGTTAGACAGAGTGGCCTGTTCCTGTACTGTAGAGCATGGCTGCCCGACTCAAACCCGACAACATGTCGGGGTAGGGTTGGGTCGCACTTCCGGGTCCGGCATTCGAGCTTGGGTCAGGTCGGGCCATGTCGGACACACTCTATCACCACCTCTAGTAAGAGGCTCCAATGTTAATGTACTTTTTGGACTAGAAAGGTTGTTTAGTTACAGTTTTTTAAAGCTTGTGCAGATAAGTAAAGTGCAGAAAAGAAAAAAAAGATTAAAAATATTGGGCGGCGCAGTGGTTAGCACCGCAGCCTCACAGCTCCAACCACCCGAGTTTGGTTCTGGGTGCTGCCTGTGTAGAGTTTGCAAGTTCTCCCTGTGACCGCGTGGGTTTCCTCTGGATGCTCCAGTTTCCTCCCACATGCCAAAGACTTGCGGGTTGGTAGGTAAATTGGCCATTGTAAAAATTGCCCCTCGTGTAGGTGGTAGGAGAATTGAGGTAAGGTGGGGATGTGAGAGGGAAAATGGGATTAATGTAGGATTAGTATAAATGGGTTGTTGATGGTTGACGAGGACTCGATGGGCCGAAGGGCCTGTTTGATTGCTGTATCTATGACTAAGTGACAAAGTGAAAAATGGAAGCTGGGTTAACTGATGGTTGGGCTGGGCACGGGAAAAAATGAAAGGACTCGGGCCGGGTCGGGCTCGGGTCAGATATGGTTCTGTCAGGCTTGGTCGGGTTTCATTTGCAGACCAGAGCCGGCCTTTACTGTACTGTAAGTTCAGTGTAATTATCTGGACTTGGATCATTTGTGAACTACAAAAGAATTTGTGTGATGTGTTTCAGTACTCCAGCAACCCAATGATTTCAGTTGCAATCTCCCTTGGAGATTTTTTTCCCCTGAAGATCCATGGGAAGGAATTTGTAGGAGTGAAAAGTACCTAAAGAGCTCAGAGATAAATAGGATGCTAAGTGGAGAGCTAGTGGAAATGCTAACAATTCACTTTTTTTTTCTTGCTGGACACTGATAAAAGTCAGAGAAATGGAACACATCGGAAAGCTGAAATGAGTTTTATTCGGCTTCCTCCCCAAGAAAAAAAAATCTGCTTGCCGTCCCGTCCCGCCCATCCCAACATCAAAACCTATTCTATTACCCTTGCATCGACTTCTTTGCTGCTCAGTACGTGTTAAATAACGTGCTGAAATTGAGCTACACGACTGCAATTCAATTTCAAGATCCGGATGGCATTCATAAACCAAGAAGTCATCATTAAATCCCACTTGATTTACAGTTTTGTAGCTCACTGGCAAAGTTATCTATTCTGTAACTACAGCTCGGACAGCTGTGCATTCAGAACTAGTGGAAGAGAAGCGAATTGAAAGTTGCACAGACGGCGGTGCACAGTCCCTTTAAGAGAAAGAAGCAGTCTTTGTAATCCATCTTTCTTGAATAGATCCGTTCAGTCTGCTCGCTGGCATTACACCCTAAGCCACCTTAGGAGGTTGAAAGCGGCAGTTGTCCAGAGCGGCTCCAAAGCTGATTTGGAGGCTTAACAGTAACAAGATTGAGATTACAATGTGCAGAGGGTATTGCTCTTCGTTCATCATGGGAATTATGGATATCAAGACCTGAGAAAATCATCTTAGCACAGTTTGTATGAGGGAAGCGGCTTCAGGACCCGATTGAGGATTGAAACTCAGTTCTTTTTCTGTGCGTGTGTGTGAGCACCAGTCCCGGACTAATGAGCAAAGCAGCTGGGCAGCGCTGAGAGCCGAGCCGCACCGCGCCTGTCTCACAAACCCCCCCCCACACACACACACACACACACGGGAGGATTCACTTCATCGGCATCTATATATTTTAAAAAAGGAGCAGCGGAGAGGGAGCCCCGAGCTGCTGGCGGTGTGCGCCGGCTTTGTGAACGGGTGGAGGAAGCAGCAGCGAAGGGCTCCTGGCTGCATTGGCCGCCGGCGTGGAGGGCGGGCAAGTCAGGTTGGTTTTCTCTTCGCTGTGCCCGTTTGCCATTTCATCTGTCTTCCCCCCCACCTGGAAAGAAAACTGGTCTTTTTAACAACAAAAAAAAACACCACGCTTTTAAAAGCCCGAGAATACGGCCATATTTTACCAAGACTCATGTTTTTATTTTACTGCGAAGGGAATGTGCCGGATAATTGTGGATTTCTAGATGGTTTGGGATTTACTGCGCTTTTGCTTATTGGATTGAGATTTATCAATCGTTGTTTGTGTTTAGGATAAAAGCTCCACGGTGTTGGTAAGGTATTTACATTTCACTTTCTTCCCTTCTAAAAGAAATACCCTTGTGTTCTTATTGCAAGTAGTGTTTATTTTTTTTATTGTGGTCTGCTCTGTCTTTGAGATCAGTAACAAAGGGAATCCTCCCTGTTGGCTCCATGCCTTTTCACCAAAGTAATAGCTCTGAGCGATGCTGCGGCTCTTTTTATTTTTTATTAATTGCCATTATTCGTCCTATTTAGTCAAAGGTACAGGAGCTCAACCAGCTGGTCGGCACTACTGAACAACAAAGTTAAACGTTTCGGAGCAGGCTGCATGCTCGGCGTGAAGCAGATCATAGCATGGGGAAATGAGTCCAGGAAGCCCTTTGTCAGCTCACTGAGCTGCTTTCTTATCAAATATGAATCCAATAACTTTGGACAGTTGAAAAGCTGCTGGTATAATAGAAATCAATATTTTCTTGTAAAATCATTGGGCTCCTTTGTCTCCTCTGGTACCTTATTGCTGTGAATAATCAAACAGCTGTTAAACAAGTCCGTGTGTCTGCTCCCTGCCAGCACATTGATGCAGTGCTGAATATGTATTTTATAACTAGAAAATATTTGAGGCATCTGAGTTTCCTTAGGCAGACGTTTCCCAGTCTAATTAACCAATTAGACAGATAACCTTTAGAATACCAAGCATCATGTCTTGAATTTCTTCTGACAAGCAAGAAACATCTCTTGTATTTTGAATGGTTTCCTTTTTCAGTTTAAAAAATTCATGGCTGCTAATGAAACTGTGCATCTTCAGAAAGACACTTTCACATTTACAAATTATATGCTTGAAACATTAATTTAGGACAGAAACATTCTCTAAAATTGACTCCAAGTCCATCATTGTTTTGGATGAATTTATTTTTAGTTTTCTCCTACCTACTACTTTAAGACCCAAGGATAGAAAGCACCCCAATAAAAGGTTCCTATGCAACAGTGCAGAGTTTTTTTTTAGTTCAATCTTATATCTTTCAAAATGATCTTAGATTATAGCTAGTAAAGGACTGGGGCAGAGCTGCGTTTGAAACCATAGTCATGGGACTGGAATGTTATGCTTAAAAGACAAAGACTGCATATTGTAGCCTGCCCAGGAACGTTTAATCTGGTAAACTCGTGCAGTTAGTCTAAGCTTTGGACTGGACCAGTATGTGCAGAAAAATATCTGCACTGTCTTTTGAGTACAACATGTCAGGAGACTTGGTTGCAACATATTGATGTTTATAATGGTTGCTGGTTTTCAACTTTCTTGCAATTGTCTCCCCAGACAGAATTTATTGAAACATTTTATTAAAGGACAGAAACCAAACATCTAGGCGTTTCTGAGCTAAAACATATATTTACTTCATTTTATTTGGGAAATACTTATTAATGCAGACTGAATGATATGTTGTAGACTGCATTTATGGCACTGGGCACTGGTGTGCCTTTGCTGTCCCAATGCTGCCCAGATCAAAGCCTTTGAGGGTTGGCAGTAATGTTCAGAAGGTATTCTGTTGTTGGAAAGATGACCTTTCCACAAAATCCACTGTTCTACCAAAGACTCTGGGGTGGGCTTTGTTGCTTTCAACACTGAAGGTCACATCATTGTGCTTCCCTGTCTCATGAGGCCTTTAGAACTGCACAAAAAGCATCCTATTATCCCAGGCTTAAAGCAGTGCCTTCTTCACAAGTGTCTGGCACGATAAGTTAAAACAGTGTTTCCTCTTGATGCAGCATTTACAAGACAAACGTTCTTATCACTCCTGATTAATTCCTGCAGAAACGGAAGAAAACAGATGAAGAGCCTGAGGCGGGTTCCCTAGAGAAGTCATTTGTGTGTTGTCACATGCTCCCTTCCATTAGTATGACACAATGAAAGTAAAAGCTTTTCTTCATTGTGCACCTTCGCCCCAACGTGTGTTCATCTCAACCCCCCAGCCCCCATTTTCTTTTCATTCCTGAAAATTAAAATGTGTTTAATTTTAGGAGGTGGGTGTTTAAAAGTAATTTTGTGCTTCAGTCCTTTGAGTTTTTTCCAATTAATCAAACATTGGTGTGAACATAAAGTTGAAAGCTTCCTTTGATTTGGTGAGAGAGAAGTATTTCTTGTTCTTTGTGGAAAGGTGCAGATGAGACTCTCAAGCAAATTGGCCCTTCTTATTCACAGCTTGCGTTGTCTTGTTATCCCACAGCTGCGTTTTGATCTTCTAGTGCCATTGTGGATTAAATTGAGTCGTCTTTTGTTACCTTTAAGTGCAGTAATTAAATCAGCTCTGTATTGGTTATGTATGGTAAATGTCACTTGTATGCCTGCAGGCTTGCTGAAGTTGCCATTTACCAGATGTTTTCCCCCCAGTGCTAATGATGGGAAGGGTGGGCTCAAAAGTGGCCAAGCGTCTCCACCTTGGAGCTTCACACTGCTCTCGATCCCTTTATCGTGCAAACTCTTATAAACCTCCTTGTAAATAATGCATGCTAGTAAAGATCAAAAAAAGTCCTTAAAAGTTGGAAACAGAAAGTAGCATTTTTAAATTTATTGTTTGCAAAGTAAATGTGAGAGTTTTTTGCTGCACTGAAAACTAAATTACTCCATCTTCCCATCACTGGCCACCCACTCCCTGCCCCCACCCATACCCCATCCCCAGTGTTTTTAAGGCTTATTTATGGCATGCCATGATTTGTTTTAATGTAACGCAGGTGGCTGTAAATATGGTGTGTTGCCATTATCAGGTTGAAAGTATGGCCTACTGACTTAAGTATTTCAGCTGAACGTTGAAGAAAATTCGGTGTCTATTAACCTTGCAACAGAAAGAGCAGAGAAGTGTGGGACTAATCGGATAACGCATTCAAAGAGCCAGCATAAGCATGATGGGCTGAATGCCCTCCTCCTGTGCAGCATGATTCTATGAAAACTTATAACCCTGGCTTTATGTCAGGCCAGCACTGAAATAGTTAAATGTAGCAGTTTTATTGCAAGCACCATGAAAAGATACATTAGTCATCCTACTGTCATCTACGGTGTCGCCACTGTGCTCATTTTATGTCTAATTTTTTTCAACCTCCAAGGAGGCTTGTGTTAATGTATAGAAAAACCCCGATGCGCTTACGAAGGAAGTCAAGATACAGGGTCTGGAAAAAATGGGCTTCTTCATTAGCTGTGATCTGCTGAGTTTCAGCTCACAGGGTAATTAACACAAGTGCAGATTGCTGAACATCTGTGCATTTAACTCTGTGTCAGACTCTTAAGCTCATAACACATACAGAAGCACAGCACAAAATATATGCTGCCAGCCGTGTCCTTCCTTTCGTTATACTGTACCCAGGCAGTATTAGCACCGTTCATCAACCCCAGCCCCCAATCACATCTGTATTCTCTTGTCGGGGTTGGAAGCAAAGTTCGGGCAGTTTATTTTCTAGCTTCTGCCAGTCCTGAATTATGCATGACCAATTTATCATCCCTCCAACTGAAAACTAATTGTGTCCCTAGGATATATTTACTAGAAATTATAGTTTGCCTTGTGAAGTCCCCAGGGCTGCTGGAAGCAGATGATCTGAGGGAAGTTGAACCTTGCAGTGCATGCTTGATGGCTCCAGCTAGGGCAGGGACCTTTGATAGATTTGCAACTTTTGTGTTTTAATTTGACATATATTTTGCTCGGTAAACATATAAAAACTCTTGCCACAGAGGAAGGAAGGCCTTAATCTGATCAAAAGTGTCCAAAGGCAAATAGAATTGGGAATGTGTCCCAGCTAATAGAAAACCTTGTAGAGTATGTAGATAATTTGTTTATCAGTTGGGTAGCGTTACATTTATGAAATTACTATGCTCCTGGGCAATGGAAAGTGGAGAATGAGAGATGAGAAATAAAATTGTGATGGTCTTGCTTGTAGCTGCAGGGGGACTAGGATAGCGGCTTTTGCTGATAGCATGTTCATATTTGCAGCCAGACAGGCGGCTGCGGATCATCTGCCCTTTCATTATTTGAGAAATGGCACATTAGCAAGCACAGGTTAGCTCATCTATTCACTGATGTTCTGCATGATCAACTGCAGCCTTTATGGCTTTTTAAAATATTAAATACTGATAGCTGACTTGTCTCTGCTGCCTTTGATGCTTCCCATCAATCATGCCAGCTGCAATTTTGCACCAAAGCTCAATGAAGGCTCATGCTGACCCTGTCTGCTTTTGTGCAGCAAAGTGTGGATCCTTCTAATTATGAGCCAGAGCAGCACAGCAGGTGAGGAGGCTTGCTGAGCTTCTTAGCCTACACCTGATAAGGCTTTCTAGGAGGAAGAAGTGCTTACGCGTTTAAGCGTGCTCACCAAGATACCTAATTATCTGTAACTCTCAAGTTGTGTAAAAGGAAAAGCTGAAGGGATGAAATAAGGAATGGTTCCCCTGCTGTGACTGTGTAGCTTTTCACAGCTGATTAGATCTGAGCACTGATAAAGCTGTTGAAAGATACCAGGAGGTGGTATGGTTTTCCTGGGGATGCAGAAGAGTAGAGAATGGAGGCAGGGGAGCAGTATCCTAAAGAAACATGGCGAAACATAGCATGTTGAATCAGCTGTCCTGTGGGGAGAAAATAGAGACAAGATTAACCCATTTACTGTTTCACTTCCCTTCTGGAGACTGGTGTAATGCGATTTCTGCAGGGCTAGCCTACGCACACATTCATCCAGAGCAAGGGAGGACTTCAAATGAAATTCCGTGAAGCTGAAGCAAACTGATAACACATTAAAGAAAACAGCATATCCCTTCAGCTTTGGATAAGCTGGTTTGCTTTTCGCTGCCAAGTCTTTCATTTTTTTCGTGCTAGCTGTCTGAGCTACAAGGCCAAGACTGAGGGAGACTTGGATAGCCTCAGTGCAGACAATGCCTGCAGGCTGATAGCCTGGTAAGAACAGCATGAAACACAAGGCTGTTGGCTTGGCTGTGCCTTTTATATAGAGGGATCCTAATGACGACTTCAAGAAATAAAGGTTGTGTATAAATTTTCGATGAAACCCTTCTGCACCGATTTGTAATCTTTTCATTCTCTGAATTTAATGTTTGCAGAAATGAAAATGGGCATGTCAAAGTAGTTTTGTGCACACCGTAGTTAATCGTCTCCCTTTGTGGTTTTCTTCCTCTTTCCTAATTTATACTTTGTGAGAAAGCGTAATTATAAATATGCATACATTTATATGTTAAATAATGCAAATTAGAGCCTCAGGTTATTGTGGTTAAATGTGACAGATGTAGATTTGGTTAAAATCTTTTTGAACTGCATCTGTTTCGTGTACAGTTGTAAAGTATTGACTATATGAACTGAAATACTAAACGATAGGGAGTTAGCTGCAGCCTAAATGCAGGCTTACTGTAGTGGAAAAGTTCAAAGCGGTGTTTGCATTTAAGATTGCTTTTAATCACTCATGTTAATACACAAATGAACCTCCAATAAGAAGCCTGTGCTGTAAAGCAGTTTCCTTATTGCAGCAACACATTATGTGGCATTACGGCAACTCAGCTGCTAGTTCAGTGGTTTGTGCTGGGATGTGAGACAGCCTCTAAGAGATGGTGTTAGAACACTGAACTTGCTGCGGTATTAAAGCAACTGGGGCATGGCCAATATTTTAAACCTCTCAATATCCCAGACAGTCAGTTGATCTGTCTTTAGAGTTTCTCATGTCAGAAAAAAATTGTCACCAAAGTTAGCAGTTTTCTACCATTAAAAAATCTTACCAGCAAGGATGCATAATCCTTAGTGTTTTTAAGTACACAAGTATTGAGGTCTTCTCTCCCTTGTTTAGCGTCTAGTGCACGTTTGTCAGTATAACTGCATACTTTAAAAGTATGTGAAACTACCGTCCTATAATGTTTAAGATCTTTTCTGCATGTCATGTAGAGTTGATGTAATAATTTTCTAGCATTAAGAGGTGGGCTGTTTATTTGCATAGCAGTGCTCCATATATACTGAACTTTACCTCTTATCTGAAAACTAGTTTATTTTCAAAACTCACTTTCTCCCCACTTCAGTTTACTCCATTTTCACAATTTGTGAACCATGAACCTGTATCAAGTTTGATCTACAAGCACATTAACCAGCATCAGCGGGATGTCAGTCTCGTGGTTGCAGAGAAACGGTTTCATGCTTTCCCACACTGCTGAATTATTGATTTCTATGTCAAGATAAAAAGTATTTTCCCACAGTATTGAAATTACCATTCTAGGCGGGTCACTTGACTAATTGCACAAATTAACCTGTCTAATTGCACTCGTAACTAAGTTTTTGAAGAGATGTGCAAGCTGATACCAGTGCAGATCTGATCTTTTGGCTGCATAGCCTACTAATCATGTGAACAGAAGTGTTGTGACAGGGTCTGTTCTTTAGCTAGTACTGTTTAATGTTCAGTGATACAAGGTTTGACTTCGTATGTTTTCTGCAGTATTGTAAAACCACAAGATCCTGTGAATGTGCACAGAAGTATTTCATTCTTATAAGGTTAGGCATTTACCCGCGATATTGTCATTCAAATCTGCTGTCACTTGGTTGGTGTAATTTAATGACAATATCCTACCTTAATTCACTACCCAAATTTACTGTGCAGATTTACTTCATGGTAATTGCTAATGTTGATTGACAAGTTGAAAAAAAGAATTCAAGGAGATCTGAAGTTAAGCTTTGCGAGCTGAAATCATGGCGTAAGAAGGAGGAGAAAGCTAATTTCCCATCGATGCTGCAAGGACAGATCCTGTCAGTCCACAGTTATATTTCGAGGCCGTATTCTTGGAAGAAGTAACATTTCATTGAAAACATCTAGTCAGATAAAGTTTATCACTTGAGACTTGAGAACCAGTGAGGTATGCTCCATCATTGTAACTGGCTTGTATGTTAAATATCAGTGAGCTGTTCATTTCTTTTCTAAAAAAAAGTTTGCTTTCGCCTTGTGTAAGTAGCATCGGCAAACCATGTATGCTGAAAGATTATCTGCTGAAGATTGCTTCTTAAAATAGAAGAAACGTTTTTGTCTGTTGATTTGAACTAGATTTATGAAGTCTGCCCAGGTAAAACAGCTGATGATTACTGCAATGGAGCACAAGAGGGCCACTTGGAAGAATTCATGAAACCTCTTCTGTGGTCACCCAAACTAAACAGCTGCATATTTTCAGCAACTGGCGTATTCCCTGTTTATATTGAAGACTTTAAAACCAGTATAAATCCAGTGTGTGTATTTTAGTTCAAATGGAGCATGTATTTTATATTAAATTTCCACTGGACTGATGTAATGCCAGTAAAACTGAAATGGAAATGGAAAGTGGTAGCTCAGTGGTCACACCAAGTTTGCATCATGATGGGGCTAAAGGAGTGGAATATTTGGCTAGCTGCTGTATTGGGTTCTGTGTTGTACCACCACCACCACCACCTCAAGAGCAGTTAGGGATGGGCAACAAATGCTGGCCTTGCCAGCAACGCTCACATCCCATGAAATAATTTTTTTTTTAAAGTGGCTTATCCATTTCCATTTCTGAGAGTGGTATGAACAAGTAGTCACAGTCTACTTCCAGTCAGCATCACTGTCGAATGGAGAAATGCAGAGCTCCACACAAGCTTACTTAAAACATGCCTGGAGATCTTTTCAGTGGCTTCCAACTAGGGATGATTTTCTGGCACAGAAGAACTGACAGTATGGTAAGCTCTTTTTTTGAGTTAGAAATTAAAGGTAGTAGGGTGGGTCTTCAAGCGCTTAATATTGACTGCATGCTGCTAGTGGTGCATGACCCTCTTTCAGATTGTGCATCACCATTAGGAAATATGAAGCATAATTGAGTCATTCAAGTTCATAAGATTATAAGAAATAGGAGCAGGAGTAGGCCATTCGACCCTTCAAGCCTGCGGCACCATTCAATAAGATCATGGCTGATCTGTTTGTCACCTTTAACTCCATTTACTTGCCGGCCCCCATAGCCCTTTACTCCCTTGTAGATCAAAAATCTGTCTCTCTCAGCTTGAATCTATCCAATAACCCAGCCTCCGCTGCTCTCTGGGGTTGAGAAGATTAACGATCCTCATCTCTGTCTTAAATGGGTGACACCTTATTTTTAAACAGTGTCCCTGAGTTCTAGATTCCCCCAAAAGGGGAAACATGCTCTCAGCATCCGTCAAGCCCCCTCAGAATCTTATATGTTTCACTATGATCACCTCTCAATCTTCTAAACTCCAATGAGTATAGGCCCAGCTTGCTCAACCTTTCCTCATAAGGTAACCCCTTCATCCCAGGAATCAGCCTAGTGAACCTTGTCTGAACTCCTTCCAATGCAAGTATGTCCCTCCTCAAGTAAGGAGTCCAAAACTGTAAATATTACCCCAGCTGCAGTCTCACCAATGCTCTGTACGTTATAGCAAGACTTCCCTACTTTTACACTCCATCCCCCTTGCAATAAAGGCCAACATTCCATTTGCCTTCCTAATTACTTGCTGTCCCTGCATGCTAACTTTTTGTGATTCATGTACAAGAGCACCCAAATCCCTCTGTACTGCAGCATCCTGCAGTCTCTTTCTATTTAAATAATAATCTGCTCCATTCTTCCCACCAAAGTGGGCAACCTCACATTTTCCCACATTATGCTCCATCTGCCAAATTTTTGCCCACTCCCTTAACCTATCTATATCCCTTTGGAGACACTTTGTCCTCCTCACAACTTTCCTACCTATTTTTCTATCAGCAAATTGGGCTACAATACACTGGGTCCCTTCATCTGTCATTAATATAGATTGTAAATAGTTGAGGCTCCAGCACTGATCCCTGTGGCACTCCACTAGTTACAGTTTGCCAACCTGAAAATGACCCATTTATCCCGACTCTCTTTCCTATTAGCGAATCCTCTAACCATGCTAATATATTACCCCCAACACCATGAGCTCTTATCTTGTGTAGTTACTGTTAATTGGCACCTTATCAAATGCCTTTTGAAAATCCAAATACATTACATCTACTGGTTCCCCTTTATCCACGCTGCTTGTTCCATCCTCAAAGGACTCTAACAAATTTGTCAAACACGATTTCCCTTTCATATAATCAGGCAGCCAACATGGTTTTATTAAGATTTTCTAAATGTTCTGCTACTACTTCCTTAATAATGGATTCTAGCATTTTCCCAGTGACAGATGTTAGGCTAACTAGCCTATAGTTTACTGCTTTCTCCCATTTTTCTTGAATAGAGGTGTTACATTTGCGGTTTTCCAATCAGCTGGGACCTTTCCTGAATCTAGGGATAAGTTAAATTGACTAAGACCAAACCCTCTGGAAACAGACGAACTTCAAGTTCCACTCTAAACATTTTTTTTAAATGTGCTGGTGCGACTTGCAGCGTTCACCCAGTAATCTGGCAAATGATAAAGGCACCCAGATTCCCAAACTTACCACTGCAGACAGCCTGCATGTGCTGAAGCTACAGGAATACTTTTGCAATAGATGTCTGCGAAATGTCAAATATGTTATTTTGAATTGTAGTAAACAAGATTACAGTGACATTGTAAGAGTCACGAACAAATTTGGAACAGTAACTTTAATGCTGTTTTATCAAAGTCCAGTGTGCCAATTAGACCAGAAGTGGAAACCCTTTTGACTGATAAAGTTAAGAAAATGCAACAAAACTTTTACAGCAAGCAGTCATCTTTCATAGTTGACTTCCGCTTCTTCCCATCCCCTTGATCAGTAATGCTTCAGGAGGTAGGTGTATTATTTGCTCCCCTGCCAAAGTAGCTCTGGGATAGCCAGAAGGTGGTGGACCACAGCACAGTGGTAATTGCCTGGCCTCCACTTGAATTGCATAGTAGTTGGAATGAAGGAAATGTGGAGTTGGAGAGAGTGCAAGCCAACCAAGGGAGCGGAGCAACTAATTCAACAATGACAAGATTCAATATTATTGGTTCAAGTAGGTTATAATTCACATCAGGGGTTTGACTCTGCGAGTTATAGACCAAGGCATTAGCCTGTTATCTGAAGTGAATCTAATCCTATTCACTCCATATACTGGCAGAATGATCTAAATTACCCATTTGCAGCAAAATGGAATGGGGAAAATCTAATACAGTAAGAGAGTTGGTGCTGTCTGTGTGTAAGCTCAGTGAAGTTTATGGTTTAAAACTTAAATCTGTGCATATACATGCACAGTTATGCAAAATACACAATTCCTAGTTAACAGGGGAATTGTAAGATCATTGTTTCATTGAAAGAAAATGTGATGCGATGCGTAGTAAAACTTAGGATGAGCTTTTGTATCAATTCTGCACTGTATTTTTGCAGTGTTTCCACTGGAGATTTAAATTCAAACTGAGTTTACCTAAGGAGAAATTTCCAGTATTAATAAGACTCTAAATCCAGGAGTCATCTGCCCAAAGCAATTACTTGAGTTACATTACTCCTTGAAGGAATACCCCAGGGACTGTACTGCAAAAAAAGTTATTTAGATATCAGGAGCCATCTTTACTTTTTTTTGCAAAATTATAAAGAACTCCTATAAAATGTAGACAAAGAAGGGTCACACAATGGAACACACAGTCTGGTGCTATTGAGAAAAACAGTAGTAAATATATGAAACCTTAACGTGTATTAAATCAGGTATCAAAATGTTGATTAGAATCTTTTAACTTGTTTTTCCTGGACTACTACTATAACAAAGATGTACTGTAGACACGTGTCTTCAGTTGCATGTTTGAGACATAAATACAATTTGGCCAGTCGTCTTTTGAATTTCTGCTAAAGTTTGTTTGCAGCTTACCAGGAGAGCAATGTTGGGCTTTACCACAGACACCCTGTCTGAGATAGAAAATCATAGAAGAGCCAAGATCATTATAAAATTTCTCAGTATGGAGGGTGCTGCACCTTTGTTTGTTCTGTTAATGAGGAAAAGCAATTGTTTTTGGCTAAACATTAGTTAAGTTTATTAATCAAATGTTTCTGTAGGTCACTCTTGCTCAGTTCATAAGTTTTTCTGTATCTTCCAGATTTTGGGAGAGATATGTAATGTACATCTATACATTTCTGAATCTACTTCAATATTTAAATGTTAAACCAGATTTCATTAGGGAGCATTTTATCATATTAAGTTGTTTCTCAAAACTCTTAGCAGTAATAAATGGATATAAATACATTCTAGCTATTAGAATTGTGATAATTAGAATTAGAATAGCTCATTTTCCAAGGGATATGTTTCTTTGTGATTGTATTTCCAGCAGAGACCAGAATTTTTTTCTGGTTTTGCACCATAACTTGGATGAGAATTGAGTTTGGATGCACAGCGCTACATCCCTGTCCATTTTATGCTCCTCCAACTTTCTTTTCCGAGTTTGGGCTGTCCTTGTCATTCACTCAGCTACTCCTACTTCCCAGCAAGTTCTGTTCTTTCCTGTTCCTATTTACAGTAGACATCTCCGCACGGGGCCCAGGGCTTTTCTTATATTTGTTTATGGGATGTGGGCATCACTGGCTAGGCCAGCATATATTGCCCAACCCCAATTACCATTGAGAAGGTGGTGGTGAGCTGCCTTCTTGAACCGCTGCAATCTTTGGGGTGTAGGTACACCAACAGTGCTATTAGAAAGGGAGTTCTAGGATTTTTACCCAGCAACAATGAAGGAACGGCAATATAGTTCCACAGGATAGTGTGTGGCTTGGAGGGGAACTTTCAGGTGGTAGTATTCCCATGCATCTGCTGCCCTTGACCTTCTAGGTGGTAAAGGTCGTGGGTTTGGAAGGTGCTGTCGAAGGAGCTTTGGTGAGTTGCTGCAGTGCATCTTGTAGATGGTACACACTGCTGCCGCTGTGCGTCGGTGGTGAAGGGAGTGAATGTTGAAGGTAGTGGATGGGTTGCCAATCAAGTGGCCTGCTTTGTCCTGGATAGTATCGAGCTTCTTGAGTGTTGTTGGAGCTGCACCCATCCAGGCAAGTGGAGAGTATTCAATCACACTCCTGACTTATGCCTTGTAGATGGTTGGCAAGCATTGGAGAGTCAGGAGGTGAGTTACTCGTCGCAAATTCCCAACCTCTGACCTGCTCTTGTAGCCACAGTATTTATGTGACTGGTCCGGTTCAGGTCTGCCTACATCACTACTACTGCCTATATTAAATTCCATACTGACTATGGGTGATAGTTGGTGAGTACCCTGACTCTTCAAGGTGACTGGCCGTTTAGTTTAGTTTAGTTTAGAGATACAGCACTGAAACAGGCCCTTCGGCCCACCGAGTCTGTGCCGACCATCAACCACCCATTTATACTAATCCTACACTAATCCCATATTCCTACCACATCCCCACCTGTCCATATATTTCCCTACCACCTACCTATACTAGGGGCAATTTATAATGGCCAATTTACCTATCAACCTACAAGTCTTTTGGCTTGTGGGAGGAAACCGGAGCACCCGGAGAAAACCCACGCAGACACAGAGAGAACTTGCAAACTCCACACGGGCAGTACCCAGAATTGAACCCGGGTCGCTGGAGCTGTGAGGCTGCGGTGCTAACCACTTAAGAGTCATGACTCCGCCCTAGACGTGTCACACATTTTGCTGTTGTGCCTTCTGAGCCATTGACTCTGACATATAGGAGGATGTTCTGCATATTCTACACAGAAAGACTAATGAGGAATGGCTGGATAAAAGAGGAAATTAGTGCATAACATCAAAGACAGAAAGATACAATATTTCGGTCACATCATTAGACCAGAAGGCAGACAGAGGCAATTATTGGAAGGAAAGATCAATGGAAAATGTAGGAGAGGGAAGCAGAGAAGAAAATGGATGATGGATATAATGGACTGGATGCAGTTGACCTAATGCGGAATGTGTAAGGGCAGCACAGGACAGCCAGGTGAAGATCCATGGCAGTCAACCTGGGAAGAAGATGACACAAACGAACAAACTTTCTTTTGTGATGACCAAGTGGCAAACAATCTGCTTGCATGTATGTGTATGCAATTACATCATTGAAATATTTTCCATCATTTGTACCAAAGCAACACTGGTCACTGGAGTCTGCAATTGTAAATGGGGGTTGGGGGTTAAATTTTAAAAATCCAAATAGCCTCTGCAGTTGGAATAAGTCAGACTGGCAGATTTAAAAAGAACATTTTGGATTTCACCAACCGTTGTGTCATCAGTAGAGCTACAGTATAGCAAAACCTCCTGCTACAAAACTCTGCCCCAACCAAGATCTCTATGTGTGGTAGATAAGCTCATCGCACTGTTTTATCTGCGTTCATAGCTTTGCCTTCAGAAACAACATCCTCAATTATCCATTGCTTAAAACGTGCGCATCCTGACTTAGAACTATACTGCCCTTCCTTCACTGTTGCTGGATCAAAATCCTGAAATTCCCTTCTTAACAGCACTGTGGGTGTTCCTACACCACATAGACTGCAGCAGTTCAAGAAGACGGCTCACCACCATCTTCAGGGCAATTAGGGATGGGCAATAAATGCTGGCCTAGCCAGCAATGCCTACATTCCGTGGGGAGGCGGTGGCATAATGGTAATGTCAGTAGGCTAGTAATCCAGAGCTCAGGCGAATCCTCTGGGGCTATGGGTTTGAATCCCACCATGGCAGGTGGTGAAATTTGAATTCAATTAATAAATCTGGAATTAAAAGCTAGTCTAATGGTGACCGTGAAACCATTGCCAATTGTTGTAAAAACCCATCTGGTTCACTAATGTCCTTTAGGGAAGGAAATCTGCCATCTTTACCTAGTCTGGCCTACACGTGACTCCAGACCCACAGCAATGTGGTTGCCTCTTAAAATGCCCTCTGAAATGGCTGAGCAAGCCACTCAGTTCAAGGGCAATTTGGGATGGGCAATAAATGCTGGCGTAACCAGCGACACCCACATCCCACAAACGAATAAAAAAAATTTTTTTTAAACATGATTATCTGCCTTATACCTGTCTCTACAAGTACATCCTACCTGGGGTAGGATTTTTGACAGTTTGTGTATTCTTATTGTAGATTTGTTAATCTTGGGTGAAGTGTTGCCAAACTGCAGATTGCAGAAGTTGCGGAAATGGATGTAGTTTATGCAATGAAGCATTACCTAATGATAAATTTCAAGCACCAGGCGGTAAAGCTTTCTAAATATCTGGCAGCTGTGGGAGGGCTGAACAAGATCTGTATCTAATTTAGTGGTAACAAAGTCCAGGCTTGATCCTCGATGAAGATTAATTCATTCTGCAATTGCATCTTATCTCTATAGTTCAAATAGTATTATACAACCTCTACCATAACATGACACGCTCCTAACTTAAAAGGCATTTTCATTTTATAGGGTGCTGCTTTCCATCAACATTTTGTAAAGATTGGTATGTACTAGTTGGAGTAGCACACTGTGGTCCAGTTATATTCCTTGTGGATTTTTTTGTCACATCATTAAAAATTTTGTTCAGTTTACTTTGTGAGCCACTTGTAGCTGTGAGAGAGGTTTTTTGTGTTTTGCACCCATCTTTGGGGAAATAGAGTAATACTTATACTGTGATTTTACGCTTTTGGAAGCAGAATAACTACAAATTCAAAGATAAACCAGTTCCAAACATTTAGAATGACTATCTTGGAATTCGTGAGCATTCAAATTCCCCAAGTGTTCAAATTCCCCATTTGAGGAGAAAATAATGTCAACTTGTTCTCATTCAGGGAAACTGATTTGGTTCCTGGATGCTGCATCTTATAATGTGTCTGAAAGACTTGATTCAAATTCTCATCGTTACAATGAATAAACTGTCAATTGGGTCGAACTTTGACCAGCATGAATACACTCGGCCTGGTTGGCAGGTGCGTCATTACTTTACTTTCATTTTTGAGACAAACCAGATTGCACGTAACTTGAAAATTGCAATCAAGGCAGTGTGATGGTGTAGTATGGCTTGCAGTTAGATTCGGTGAAGATAACCCAGATTTTCACTTCATACTTTTATTTAATACCCAACAGTATTTCTCACTATTTTATGTTTCCTTTCTGTAGCTCCTCTGCTAGTTGTAATACCAATTTATCGTGCTGTGGTTATATGAGTGATATGCTGAGTCATTTTCGATGACTTTTCTACTTCCTAATCAGTAAATGTATAATACATGTTAAAAGGTTTACCTACAGTGTATCCCTGTAAGGACCACCCTTACTTCCTATCACATTTTAGCTGTTAGCACTTGAGATGTCAAACTTGAATCTTCTGACTTACCAGCAGTGTGACGGAAGTGTTAGAACAGCATTCCCAGATATGGGAGCCGTATTCAACTCTCAGATACACTTGGGCTAAATTGAGATAGGAACAAAACAAGAAATCTGAGCAGGAGTAGACCACACAGCCCATTGAGCCTGCTTCGCCATTCAATACGATCATGGCTAATCTTCGACTTCAACTCCACTTTCCCAGCCACTCCCCATATTCCTTGAATCCCTGGAGCATCTCCGTCCCTCTGGGAGAGAATTCCAAAGATTCACAACCCTTTGAGTGAAGACATTTCTCCTCATCTATGTCCTAAATGATAGTCCCCTTATCCTGAGACTGTGCCCCCGTGTTCTAGATTGCCCAGCAAGGGGAAACAACTGCACAGTGTCTACCCTATTCAACCCCTTCAGAATCTCGTAAGTTTCAATGAGATCACCTCTCATTCTTCGAAACTCCAGAGACTATAGATCCAATTTACTTAACCTTTCATCATCGGACTACTCTCATCCCAGGGACCAATCTGAGTGAATCTTCGCTGTACTGCTCCAAGGCAAGTATATCCTTCCTTAAATAAGGAGACCAAAACTGCACACAGTATTCCAGGTGTGGTCTCACCAAAGCCCTGTACAATTGTAGCAAGACTTCTTTATTCTAGTACTCCAACCTCCTTGCAATAAAGGCCAACATTCTATTTGCCTTCCTAATTGCTTGCTGTACTTGCCTGCTAATTTTCTGTGTTGTCACCCAAGCCCCTCTGAACATCAACATTTACAAGTTTCACGCCTTTTTAAAAAAAAAATCTGCTTTTCTATTCTTACTATCAAAGTGAGTAACCTAACACTTCCCCATATTATACTCCATCTGCCACCTTGTTTCCCACTCACTTAACCTGTTTATATCTCTCTGCAGCCTCTTTGTGTCCTCCTCACAGCTGACATTCCCACCTAGCTTTGTATTGTCAGCAAACTTAGATACATTACTCTCTGTCTCTTCGTCTAAGTCATCAATATAGATTGTAAATAGCTGAGGCCCCAGCACTGATCCTTGCGGCACTCCTCTTGAAAATGTCCCATTTATCCCTACAGTTTATTTCCTGTCCATTAACAATCCTTATCCATGCTAATATATTACCCCCAACTCCATGAGCCCTTATCTTGCATATTAACCTTTTATGTGGCACCTTATTGAATGCCTTTTGGAAATCCAGGTATACTACTCATTCTCCTTTATCTACCCTACTAGTTACATCCTCAACAAACTAAAATTTGTCAAACACAATTTCCCTTTAGTAAAACCATGTTGACTTTGTCTGATCATACTATGATTTTCTAAGTGCATTGTTAAGATGTCCTTAATAATAGATTCCAGTACTTTCCCAATGACTGATGTCAGGCTAACTGGCCTATAGCTCCCTGTTTTCATTCTCCCTCCTTTCTTGAATAGCGGTGTCACATTTGCTAACTTTCAATCTGCTGGGACTGTTGCAGAATCAAGGGAATTTTTGAAAATCATAACCACATCTCTGCAGCTATCTCTTTTAGAACTCTAGGATGTAGGCCATCGGGTTCTGGAGATTTGTCAGATTTAGTCCTTTATGTTTTTCCTTGCTGATATTAATTACAGCGTCATTTACAGCGCAGAAGAAGGCCATTCGGCCCATGGAATCTATGCCAGCTCTCGGCGGAGCAATTCAGTCAGCACTTGATCCCCATAGCCCTGCAAGTTTATTCCTTCAAGTGGCTATCTAATTTCCTTTTGAAATCATTGACTGTCTCCACTTCCACCACCCTTGTGGGCAGCGGGTTCCAGGTCTTCACCATCTGCAGCATAAAAAAAGTTCTTCCTCACATCCCCTCTGCATCTCTTGTCCAAAACCTTCAATCTGTGTCCCCTAGACCTTGTACCATTAGTTCATGGGAACAGAGTTTCTTTGTCTAACTTATTTAAGCCTGTCATAATCTTGTACACTTCTATTAAATCTCCTTTGCTCCAAGGAGAACAATCCCAGCTTTTCCAACCTAACCTAGAAACTAAAATCCCCCATCCATGGAACCATTCTGATAAATCTCCTCTGCACCCTCTCAAGGACCCTCGCATCCTTCCTAAAGTGTTGTGACCAGAACTGGACGCAATACTCCAGTTGGGGCCTAGCCAGAGCTTTATAAAGGTTTGGCAAAACTTACCTGCTTTTGTACTCAATGCTTCTTATTACAAAGTCCAAGATCCCATATGTTTTGCTAACCACTCACTCGATATTTGTTGTCACCTTCAAAGATGGATGTACATGCACCCCAGGTCCCTCTGCTCCTGCACACTCTTTAGAACTGTGCCATTAAGTATATATTGCCACTCCCTAGTCCTTCTGCCAAAATGCATCACCTCACACTTGTTTGTATTAAATTCCATCTGCCACTTGTCTGCCCATTCCGATGTCTTGTTGCAGGCGGTTCACATCATCCTCATTGTTTGCCACTCCCCGAAGTTTGGTATCCTCGGCAAATTTTGAAATTCTGATCAGTATTCCAAGATCCAGGTCATTCATATATAGCAAAAACAGTGGTCCTAGCACTGACCCTTGAGGAACACCACTGTCTACCATCCTGCAGTCTGAAAAACAACTATTTACCACGACTCGCTGCTTTCTGTCCTTAAGCCAATTTATTTTATCTAACTGAACATTGAGCTTCAATTTTGTTAATCAGCCTTTTATGTGGTACTTTATCAAACGCTTTCTTAAAATGCATATAAAGATCATCCACTGCGTTCACTTCATCTGTTACTTCTCTGGCACACACCCTAAAGACTCCACCTCCTACCTCTTCCTACTCTTCCGGATGGCCACCCAACTACTATCCTGAACTGTTACTGCCTGTGGGGTGACCACCTCCTGGAAAGTACGATCCAGGAAACTCTCCTGCCCCCTGATGCTCCACAGTGATTCCAGCTGCCCATCAAGATTGGAAATCCTGAGCTCGAGCTCAAGCAGCTGGAGATACTTCCTACACACATGGTTACCCAAGACACGTGAAGTGTCCTGGAGCTCCCACATGGTGCAGGTATTGCAAGTAACAGGTCGCAGCTGCCCATCATAATCTTTAAAAAACCCTGTATTCTCTTTTTTTTTAAACAATCTATTTAGTACTCTATATAAACAGGATGATGTGAACTCCCTGCAACAGAACATGGATAGGCTAGCAGAATGGGCAGACAAGTGGCAGATGGAATTTAATACGAACAATTTTTAATATTTCTAGACCTGCTCTGTGCTTATTATTAAATCACTTACTGTTATAGTAACCCAATTGAATATTTTTGATTTTCCCAGCATCTAATTTGAACCAATACCCGAGTTTAGAGAGGGAAAAGAGAAAAATACTCACCAACCAATCCCTTACTTTCTTCCCTGTGAAGTCACACTGTGCTTTATCCTGCTGCCGTCTCGCTGTGCTTTTCCCCCTAGGACCACTCCTTTATCCTGCCACCAGCTCACTGTGCTCTCTCACAGGCCCGCTCCCTTATCCTGCCACCGACTCACTCTTTTCTCTCTCTCTCTCTCTCTCTCTCTCTCTCTCTCTCTGAGGCCCGCTCCTTTATCCTGCCACCAGCGACTGCTTCCTCACTCTCTTTAGCCCCTAGGCTACCCTCTATTTCTGGTATGCAACTTGTGCCTTCTACTGTGAAGACAGACTCAAAGTACTTGTTCAATGTCTCTGCCACTTCCATATTCCCCATGATAATTTCTCCTGTCTCTGCTTCGAAAGAACCAATGTTTACTTTAGCTACTCTTTCCTTTTATATACTTGTAAAAGCGCTTACAATCACTTTTATATTCCTGGCAGATTTGCTCTCATTCTACTTTTTCCCCTTTTTAAAAACTTTCTGGTGACCCTTTGCTAGTTTCTAAAACGCTCCCAATCCTCCAGCATGGACTCAATGGGCCGAATGGCCGCCTCCTATGCTGTAAATGACTGACTCACCACTATTATTTGCAAGTTTATAAGCCTCTTTTAATTCAATGTTAACCTTACCCACTTTAGTAAGCCACGGATGGATCGTTCTTGCTGAGTTATTTTTTTAGATTTGTTAGGGGGGGGGGGGAAGTATTGTTTGAGACGAAAGAGATGGTCAAGCCTCTTTGAAGACAGCTTCAGCAATGCAGGAGTTCTGTTTGAGGAGATACTGAGGCCAGTGATGATCCATGAAAGACCAAGGGTGAAAGCTATTGGTTAGCCTTGAAACATGGAGATTTTCCTTGTTCAGTTGAAGGGCATGGAGGAGATCAAAAGGTGGTTCAGCCATTGCACACTCAGAACTTCAAATTGTGAGCAGTGATTGTGATTTGGAAGAAATTTGTGCATGTAGACTGGAATCTTCAAAAGGCTGAAAAGGATTGGATGATGAGTGGAGGAGGTTATTGAAATGAAGCAGTAGGAGTGGAGGGTTTAACCACTAACACTAACAATTGAAGTGATGAGAAATTAGCTATAAGTGGAACCTGGTAGCTGCAACTCCCAGAAGAGGAAAGCTCATCAATTGTGAGAGGAGAGTTATGGCCACAGTCTGCTGCCAGGTTATGCTGACATTAGTCTGAATTCACCCTGGCATACAGCCAGTGCATGAGATGAGCTTTGTTTACACTGGCACTGTGTTTTGCAACATGTAGATCAAATGTGTGGCATTTCAGAGGATCAGGCTTGTGTCTGTTTTGGATCAACCCTCTGAAACACAGTCAAGCTATACTTCTATCACAGACATGCTGAAATGATTGAATTTTATTCTAGAGTACTGAATGTGTGCCTGTTTAGTGCAAAATGCATGAGTGCTGTCATGTTGCAAAAGTGAGAGAAAAACAGTACTGAGTTCATTTTGATCCAGCTAATTAGATTTATTTTTACTTTACAGGTACAGCTGAAGCTAATGTTAATTTGGATTTGACCAGTTTGGTTGTCACAATTCATATCAGATTTAATTAGGTGCAAATTAGATTTGGATTTTTTCCATAATTGTCTCCCTCTTTTTTTGCTTCCTTTTCCTTCCTTAGTTGTACGTTCCCTGGCCCGGCAGCCTGCCTTATTTTCTCTAATACCCTTATCTTTTTGTTGTTGTTCCCTCCCTGTCTGCTTTCTATCTCCTTCATCTGCTTTTCGCTTCTTTCTTCTTTCCTTCTTGTCCAAAGAGTCAGCAGCAGCAGTTTAAAGCGATAAACCACCAGACAGGCATTCACTGATTAATCGGTCCTGCGCTGCACTGATAGGGTGTTAATTTGTAAAGTTAATGGACAGGCAGCCATGATAAGCTGCAGCAGCTGCTTTGTAGCTGCTGGTGTAGCAAGAAGGGAGGGGGATGGGTCGGATTTGACACCAACTGGCAACAGAATAATATTTTGGTTGTATGCGAAAAATGCTCGTCGTAAAAGTGTTTAATGTGTTTATAACATAAAAGGCAGTGAAACATGTGTTACAATTTGGAACTGGTTCAAGTGTCGAGGGAAGGAGGCGTGTTGGTGATAAAATGTTGCCGTGACTGCAAAATGACATATGTGCTGTCTGCTGCCAGCATAATTTTACTCCTCCTTTGCCAAGCCTTCCCTTCTGTGCTGTTACACTGATATATGCAGGCACCTTGCACGGAGAGCAATCCTAGTTATGATATTGCCAAGAGCCTGTGGCATTTTGTATGGCTGCCAACTCTGAAGTTTATATGCCAGTTTGGTATCTGAATGGAGATGAGGGAAACCGGATTCTTGTATCAGCTCTTCATTCGAGAAGGTTGTAAAGGAAGGCACTGAATGAAGTGGTAGAGGTTGGCTGCTATGGAGAAGCAAGAGAGTATCAAGAAATAAAGCACTGACTCCTTGGGGAGTTTTTAAACTGCACTGAGACTTCATGCACAACTCCCTTTGCTGAGTAGGTTTCTACAACTGTTTTAGCCAACATAGCTTTGGGGGGGGTTGTGACCTCAAGAGCTTTTAAAGCCCTTTCCTTAGGGGAGCTTTATTGAGCTCAGAGGAAGGTGATTCATAAAGCGTAGCTAATGGAGAGAATAGGGAAGAAAAACTCTGCAGCTGATGGCTCTCCAGAGGGAGTCTGTGGCCTCAGGCTTAATACGTGGACATGCTCAGAGGTCAAGCTTCCTGCAGTTTGTTGGGCAGGGCTTCCATTTCCGGATGAAAAAGATACTGTAGTAAACTTTAATAAACATAGCAGCCTCAGCAAACATGACCCATTGGGACTGCAACCCGTGGGCTAACAAATAAACAATATGCCTCCTTCCAATAAAGGACAAAAATGTTAACGTACAGGCTTGCAGTGTATCACTGCTGAATTTTTGGTCCAGAAGAGCCAATCTTTTACCATCAATTTTTTGGTTGAGACGAGGGTTCAGAGGAGAATAATAATTAAAATCTATAATTTGTCAACCTGTAAAGGTTCAAAGTGATTTGGTACAAACTCTGGATAAGGACATTTTCACTGATGAAGGTTAATTCAGTGTTTCTATCTATCAGAGAAGCGAAGCAGTTTTAGGTGGAGGATTTAGACTTCAGAAGAAAAACAAGCTTTCCAGAAATCTTAAGTATTAATTAGTTTAAGGCTGAGCCATTTTAAAAGCTCATTGCTTTTTTTGTGCCTAGAATTCAGTTCAGCCCCTTAATCTGCAGTCTGCCCACATTGAAGGGAGAGGGGGAGGCTTTGCAATTACAAGGAAGGTCTGATTGCTTTGGCTATTCAAACCTATCTTATATTAAACCCAAGCTATTTTTCCACTAATTGTTATGCACTTTTATTACATGTTTTTGAAGGAAATAAATTATGCTTTGGCATCTACCATGAAAAGTGTTCTGAATTATGTACTGTTTGTAGTACTTTTTAAACTTGCTTTATTTTGGTAAAAATGACTGCTCATCAAAAGAGCACAAGACTGCCAAATAGAGGTTGACCAGAATCTTAATGTCTGTAATCCTGATTTAACATGGTTGAGAACAATCTGGGGAAGCAATTGTATATTTCACAGGAATTTACACTAGAATAGTGTATAGTTCATAGAAATGAATCCAGTGGGTTCAGGAAGGAAATGGTTTTGCTTTTTCAAATTGTTTGCACTTGAGAGAATTATACACCATGGGTACAGACTCACAGCAAACAAAATCCACAGGATTGGTTGGAGACTAAGATAAGATATTTAGCTTGTTGGTGCTTGTGTTCATAATCCTTTCAGACAGCCACATGAAAAAAATTGCCATTCTGTGTAACCCTTTGAGTGCTGTAGGTCTTCATTTGATAACTACATACAGAATAAGAGATACATGAGAGCAATTACCAGTCCAGATGACAATCCTTAAGACCAAAGAATAAACTTTACCTGACATGAGGCGGCAGCCTTAAAATTGCCCCCTTGTATTCTCTATAGAACTGTTCCCTCCTTTAGTTCTATTTTAGTAGTGGTTATCTGTGGCCAGTGCACTCCATGTTCCTAATACCTGAGGAAATCCACAAAGCAATGGATATGGCTGTGACTTTATTTTTGTAACTTCACTGCTAATCCATAGTTGGTAGCCATGAAAAACTTGCAAGCATTTTATATGTTTCCATGTAAAATACACACATGCACCCCGCATTCTTTCTACTGTGGTTTTTAGGGAAAACTGTATTTTGTGAAGATTTAGCATAAGTCGGTACATAATATACACTAAACTGAATTTCTTATGTGTCTAAATATAGTTTTTAATCTTTTCTGCTGCTGTGACACCACTCACAAGTACCTTAAATACTTAGAATACAGCCTGAGAATTAACTTTTGAGACAAATAATAGTGTGGATCATTGCAAAACTTATTGTGGTTTGGCATATCCCCTGAATAATTGAAATTAATACTTTTTAATGATTTTTGATTATATTTCAAATTCATTATTTTCCTCAATTTGTAACATTCTGTTTACTGCAATGAAAAATGTACATACATGGGAGCTACTCCACTTTCCTGCATTGTACTCCGCAGTGAACTGTTTACAGGTGCCATGTGTACAGTACACATGTGCATAATCACCAATTTTCATGACCTGAAGATGACCGTTGCAGCTAATTTTGATGTATGGAGTTCAATGGCTCACTTCAAAATGAAGATGGGAATGAATGCTGTGGAAGTGATTCTTTACCGTGTAGGTAAATTATCCCTCCACATTCTTCTCAACTTTTTCTGCAGTCTTTGACACTCTTCACCACAACATCCTCCTCCAACGTGTCTCCATCATCATCCAGCAAAGTGGGACTCCTCTCACCTGCTTCCATTCTTATCTATCTAATCATAGCCATAGCATCAGTTGCAATGGCTTATCTTCCCGCCCCCGCACTGGTGTCCCCCAAGGATCTATCCTTGGCCCCCTCTTATTTCGCATCTACATGCTGCCCCTCAGTAATAGCATCCAAAAGCACAGCGTTAATTTTCACATGTACACTGACGATACCCAGCTCAACCTCACCACCACCTCTCTCGACTCCTGCAGTGTTGCTAAATTATCAGACTGCTTATCCAACATTCAGTATTGGATGAGTGGAAATTTCTTCCAATTAAATATTGGAAAGACTGAACCCATTGTTTTCCATCCTTGTTCCACACTCCGTTCCCTAGCTACTGACTCAATTCCTCACGCTGGCAACAGTCTACGACTAAATCATTCTGTTCGCAACCTTGGTGTCATATTTGACCCCAAAATGAGCTTCTGACCACATATTTGCACCATCACCTGAGACTGCCTATTTCCACTTCTGTAACATCACCCATCTTTGCCCCATCTCAGCCCTTTGGCTGCTGAAACCCTCATTCATACTTTTACAACCTCTAGACTTGACTATTCCAAAGCATTCCTGGCTGGTCTCCCACATTCTACCCTTCATAAACTTGAGGTCATCCAAAACTCTGCTGCCCGTGTCTTAGGCGAGCTATCAACTGTGTGCTCACTGACCTACATTGGCTCTCGGTCAAGCAACATCTTGATTTTATGACTCATTCTTGTTTTCAAATCCCTCCATGACCTAGCCCCTCCCTATCTTTGTAATTTCTTCCAGCCCCACAACCCTCTGGTACCTTCACTCCTCTAATTCTGGCCTATTGAGCATCCCCGCTTTTAATTGCTCCACTATTGAAGGACCATGCCTTCAGTTGCCTAGGACATAAGCTCTGAAATTCCCTCCCTGCACCTCTCCCCCTCTACCTCATTTTCCACCTCTAAGACACTCCTTAAAACCCAGCTCTTGGACCAAGCCTTTGGTCATCTTGACATAATATTTCCACAATATTTCAGTGTCACATTTTGTTTTATAAAGCTTGGGACTTTTTATTAAAGGTTCTATATAAATATAAGTTGTTCTTGTAGCTGTTAATGCAGTAACGAAAGCACAATTGACGCAGCTTCTCAGCTACTAGAACTTAGAACCACAGTATAAAGGAGATCATTCCCCATAAACCTACTAAGCAGGTTGGAATTAAATTATGCAATGCTGTAATTGTACTATATACTGCCAGCTGCTACTGTAAATGGTGTAACCCTTCAATCGGGTTGATCACAAGCAAAGCTCTGCTGCATCAAGCTAGTAACCATTATCACTGAGGCCTGACGGTAGTGGTAGGATAGCTGATCAACATTTTGATGCACTACCCTTAAACAATCTAAAGATTTTTTTCTAGCTTCTATGTGTTGAGAGAATGAAGGGAAATTTGGTTGAATTCTGGTCTATAGACTTTACACTCTTTACACTCTTAATATGTAGCCATTTTTACTCACTTTGCTACAAGTTTCCAACTGACGTAAGAGCTAGTGTTTTTAGTTGGGTATTCAATTATTATTTTACTATAAATTACTAGAATTTCTTTTAGGAATGCTGTTTCTTGTATTGTGTAAACAGTAAATGCTCAGATTGCCTATTGTATAGATTTTTATATACATATAATAGCTAAGCAGTCCTAAATTGGCTTTCTGGGAGTCATGGTGTTTACAGCTACTATTAAAATAGATGGTGCAGATTAAGAGCCTTGAAGGCAAGTTATACTTTATGCCTAAATTAGAGAGCAGCAGCTTTTAATGTCCCATGCCATTTTAACGTATCAGTTAATCCTTTTCTTTGCTGCCTCTCATTGGCGTGAAGCAAATCATGTGTAGCTGCTTACATTAGTCGGGTTGCTTGAGAGTCCCGTAACCACAGATGGTTTTCATTGAAAATCAATTTTGAGTACAAAAGGCTTACTGAGCCTGACAAGTCAGGTTCATGACTGGTGGGAAGTCTTGGCATGTGAAACTTGAAGGAAGTTCAATCCTCTTGCACCAAGGGGAGACTAGATCAAAGTGACGGGGTTAATTGACGAAGTGGCACTCTCAAAGTAAGCCAGGTCTGAGGGGATCAAAGAAATTTGCTGGCTGCTGCATCAGTTCGGTCCAGGCTTGCGTGTGCTACGTAGGTTTGTTTTTTCTCCCTTTTTCAAAAGGTTTACAAAAATATTTTTACATCCCCTGGTGTCTTGCTGCTGCAAATTCAAGTTTTCAATTTTGGTAGACAATGTCAATGAGAGTGTTAGCAAAATGAATGTAAATTGCTTGTCATGCAGTGCAAAAGATCATGACTATATTGTCAGATTTTTCTTGTGTTTGGTCTGTGGGGTGTTTTCTACTCAACAGTCTTTCTACACTGTTAAAAGACATATTTGTCAGAGCTTCACTTGTATTGAACCAGATTCTCATTTTCCTTACCATATTTTGTTTATTCACCTGGAACAGTTGTGTAAGAGCATTTTTGTTTCAAGAGCCCTTGAACTGCTGCCTCATGGTTGTGGCCACAACTGTTTCCTCACTTAAAAATTCATTTTCCGTTTACACCCAAGCAAATGGATAATTCTCTCAGCTTTATTATTTTTTTTAAAATAAGTGTGCTGTTCGTGATTTTGTGGCCTCTGATGGCAAAACACTTCCCTCTACTGGTGGTTTTCAAGTAATGCATTGGATATAAATCTCAAGTTTTAACATCTATCTTTTCCACTTTTTCCACAGGCATCAGATGTAGGCTCAGAGAAACTCTTCTCACCTGCAACAAGTAAAGGTATGTTTATCTTCTCATTCAGAGCACAATTTCAATTCTTGAGAACACTCAAAATTCAGAGAGCTGAATGAAGTCCCAGGTACATTTTCTAAATTAGTTTATTTCACATCTGCTTTTGGATTTAAAAAACTGCATTTAATTGAGGGATACTTAAATGGTAGGAATTAGCAAATTGCCTGAAGTGTACTTTCAAAGTTGTTCTATAAAACCTTACTGCTAGTCCAGGAAATACTTCTCAGATTCTGTGCAACTTTATAATCCAAATTTAAAAGACATAATTGTTTTCCTTACCTGAATCTTAAGATCAGAATTTTGCTTCCAGATTTTGGCTCATTATATAATCAGGCTCAACTTGATAGTCAGCATTGTTCATGTATGTTGCGCAATTCGAGCATTATGATGTGTTTGTTGAAAATCTGCTCAGGTGGCTCCTACTTTTTAACACACTCCAGTTTCCATCTTCCCCTCAAACTTACTCTGAATTACTCTAAACCTTGGGGATGTTTACAATGATCTCGCATATTACTGTGTCATTTCTGTTGTGAACTGTATTGAGTTAAGCATGAGCAAGCTCAGCACAGAGCCTCTGTGGACAAAGCTCCATGCCAGGAACACATTCTTAACATCAATCTGTATAAGTTTCCTCATTGCTACATTTTCTCTGGTCTTAAAGCAAGGTTGCCCACCAAATTTAAGCAAAATACATTAATGCATTAATCTGGAGTATGCTAGTGTAACACAGTGGTGTTTGGAAAAGCTGTTTAATATCTGCTTACATTTACAAGAGAAATTTTAATTCCACAGAAATTGAAATGCTCAGATCTTTAGTAACTTTGACTGGAAAATTAGTTGTTTATGTCAGAAGTTTACCACCTGCAATGCCTAGTGTTTGAATTTGAAGGAAATACTGTAAATGTTATGCGACTTACAAATATTAGATTTTTTTTGTGACAAATTTTTAATGTGACTTCAAAAGAAAAATGATTAGACAGCTGCAGTTAGAAGTCCAAGGTGTGTAGGTGGGTGCATTTATAAGCAGGCATGATTGAATTATGGGATCAAGTATACCATTGGTAGCCGTGCCTTAAGCTGCCTAGGCCCTAAGCTTTGGAATTCTTCCTTAAACCTCTCCACCTCTCTACCCCTCTCTCTCCTCTAAGACGGTCCCTAAAACCTCTCTGACCAAACTTTTGGTGACTTGACCTCATACCTCCTTGTGTGGATCAGTGTCAAATTTTGTTTTGGTAATGTTCTTGCGAAACCGATTGGGACATTTTACTACATTAAGTGCTGTTTAACTAATGGTGTTTGTAGCTTCTGGTATTTGAAGAAATCCTTGGTCTGTCTTTTGCAAGGTTCAAATTTATTGTGCTTTTTGATTATAACGCTCTTAAGGACAACATTAACATATGTGCTGTAAAACATCACTGATTAAATTTCAATGAAGGTGAGCAATAGCTTTGTGGTTTGTCTCTTTTATGTAAAATTGTTTGACTGCAAACATTGTTTTCAAAGTAAGGGGTTACAAAACTCCTGTGGGGCCTTTGGTCTGTTTTCCCCTCCCCCAAACAATTCGTTCTTATGTAACAAATTCCAGCAGTTGCACGTAAGAATAATCAGTGTAGAAAATAACTGATTTGCTGAATCTTCAGTTATGTTGCAGAGATTAAATGCCCTGCAGCAGCATGAAACATATCAATAAAAAATGATCTTGTGGAAAGCCCATTTATTTGAAGTGGAACTATTTCTGAAGTGATGTGTGAGGCAGTTTAGTTTACAATTGGGAACAATTAAGGTGTAAGATTTTGAAAAGTGCTACTATTTCACAAATATCTTTTGTTGGCTGCATTGTTGTGGCATCTTGTCCAGTTGCTTCTCTTCCATTTCCTATCTCCTTTTCCCATTTCCTGTTTTTATTTTCTCTCGACCTGTTGGGTCTTTACCCTCCCCAGGCTAAACACCATTCCTTTTACAAGAGGGTAGAGATGGTGATCCTGATAAGTACATGAGGGCGAAAGAAATAGAAGGTTGTGCTGATATGTTGAGATGAGTTAGGGTGAGATGAGGCTCATTAGGAGCATAAACATTGGCATAGACACGTTGGGCCAAAGAGCCCGTTTCTGTTCTGAAAAACTCTTGTGTTAACCAAGCCTGCCCCAAAAGTGCTTTTTGATCAGACTGCTAGGAATTGTGAGGGATTGACAATGGGTGACGTGCCTGCTGCTATTTTTCTTACTTGCTTCCTTTCTTCAGTAGCATACTTGGTTTTGCTTTGCTTTCTTTTGATATTTCCATAGAATGTCACAGCCAAAATCAACAGCTTGTAGTACGGGGGAGGATCCATGGTGCAATGCATTTGTGTGCTAGCCACGCTATTAACTGCTGCCTCATCCGAGATTAGCTCGCTGTAGAGCGAGCCCACAATTAAATCTTCCGAGTATATGTATTTGGGATAGAAATAATCAGAAATATTTGTATTTATGGTGTTCCTTTTTTGGTCATCAGCGAAACATCTCAAAGTGGTTCAAATGAAATAGAATAACCATTATGTTGTCAAAGATGACAGCCAATCTTCACACAGCAGGATCCCAGAAATGACCGTGAATGTAGTGCACACCAAATTTGTACAGTAAACCACATAGCATGTGGAAAGCAACCTGCTTTTGAATATAGTCCTGATTTTCTAACCTTGGCATTAATCATTTTAGAATTCAAGAAGGTTTTTTTAAAAATTTGGTATTACTGACCAAAGTATGGTTTCTGTCACTCGTGATGCTGCTTTTTAAAAATTAATAAAATGTGGCCTTTTTTAAAAAAATACCTGGTATTTCCCCTTTTCCAAAATCAAATTTTCTACATAGATGTCAGCAGAATGCTGAAGTCTTTGTGGGGGGGGGGTCACTGCAGTTTCTTCTGCAATGTTGGTTTAATTCTGCAATGTTAATTATTTAACCAAGTAAATTGAGGTTTCTGCTACTTTATCTTATGACTTCAATGAATTTTTATTTTCATTACTTTTCTCCCTCCTTACAATCTGTGGTATTTTAATGTTAAATCAGAGAATGGTTGAGGAGCAATTATACTCCATGGTTGTGGCGGTTTGAACAAAGGGCTCAGTTGTGTGTTTTTCAATGGTGCTGATTTTAGAAAAGAATTGGTATACAATTTAGTGTGAAATTGCTATTTCTTTTAGGTATTTTATATAAATCAGGCTGATGTATTGCATTTAAAATTGGCATTGGATACTAATTTGGTCATCAGATTTTAATCTATGTGGTTTTGTAAACTGTCTCCCTTTTAATCCTGGTAATGGTGTTGAGCTTTTACTGTTTCTGCTTTTAGCCAGAGCAAACCTACTACTGTTGAAAGGTTTATGATGAAAACAAATCGCTTTTATATCATTAACAACTAGCGGACAAATGTGGCACAGCCATTCCTTGCTCTGTTATAGTCGAAATGGGTGGTTTTAGACAGCTGACTGATGGACAAAAACTAGAGTCCAGACCCAGAATAGGAACATATCTGTGTCGGTAAAGAAAACTGTTTTTTTTTTTAAAAAACTGTTGTCTTGGTAGGGGTAGTGCATTCCAGAATTTTTTTAGACTCATGCTGCAGTTTCTATTCAAGTCACTGTACAATAGTCTACTGTTTAAATAGCCTGATTCTTGTTATGAAAACCAGTCGTAAAACATACTGCCGGTTTAATTATTTTGGAAGCGTCTTCAAGGCCTTGTGGGTTCTGGTTGGTTTTACTCTTCCTGCTCTGTTAACAGAATGTGCTGGCTTGCCTGGAAGTCATGTCGCTGGCAAGAATGTGGACCACCGGAGGGTATTTTCTTTTTGTCCCATAACCGAGCTCTGCTTTCCCCCTTTGGGACAGTTCTAAAGCCTTTTCAAATCATGAAATATGTAGCCTGAAGGGAGAAACGGTCAAGCTTCACTATAATCATAAAAGCTTTATGTAAGAATCTGTAGAGAGTCAGTTAAAAGAAAGGGGTGTTGGCCCCCAATTATAACCCTGTGTCCATTAATGGAAATATTTTGCCCCATGACAGTGGATGAGTTTACTGTTAAAGTCTGAATTAAACAGTTGATTTTTCAACTCAGCTGCTTGATCTAGATATACATAGTATGTTGTGCTAAATATCATATTTAATAGTTTCTAGAAATTAGACATTTTGGACACAAAGAAGCAAAACTATATTGGCTAGTAAGTTTATTTTGTCAAAATACTAATGTGAATTGGTGTTGGTAAAACCTACGAGCCTCTGCCTAGCTTGAACATACAAGTTTTTTTGTGAATAGTGCCTCACAGCTATGATTAATTTTGACCCACAGTATTAAGTGCATTTTCAGAAAGTGTATTGAATTGAATGTTTACTGTATCAACTGGAGTAGACCTGGGAAGCTTAGAGGATTATGATGCTTATACACAGATGGCATTTTAAGCCATTCTTAATTGTTTCCATTAAACCTACCAACCCAACATGTTTTGCTTATACCCTGGGTGAATACAGCAGGTATGACCTTCTGTATTTTCTCCATTTTGATGGTGCATTTCCATGTGTGTCAGTGCTAAAAATATATGTTCATTTTGAGAAGATATTTGTAAACTGATTTTATTTTTAACAGTAACCAGAGCAGAGGTTTCATTAAAAATGTTGGTATTGCATTAGTTTTCCTTTTACAAAAAGCTGTACTATTTGTATCTCCCATTTTCGATTAAGGAAGGGTAAGGAAATTGGAAACCTGAATCTATACCACTTCTTGGCACTGTGCTGCCTAAATAATTACATAATATTACTAAACTACAAAGCTATCAGTAATTTTAGTTCAAGATCAAGGTGGTGTCAGTGGGTTAGATGTAGAGATTTTTATTGTCCATTTTAATACTAAAGAAGAATAAAGTAAGTAAACGATAAACCTTGTTAAAGTTTTGTAAACTATAAACTTGTTCCATGCTTAATCTAGGACACAATGGCCATTCATCAATGCTGACTGGGTGAAATATTCAAAAAGGGAATGGAATTCAGCAGGAAGGAACTGAAGCTATATAAGTTTGGTGCAGAGATAGTTGTGGGAGTGGGGGGGCTGTGGTGTGAGTGAGATAAAAGTGGGTCTGGTGTGTTGATGTAAATGACGGGGTGAGTTACCTGGGCTGAGTGGCATTTCGTGTTCTCACCTGCACTGTGTTCATGATAAGTGTTCACTTTTGTATTCTTACATCCGTAATAATTGCTTTAAAGTATTCCCGAGCCTGTCTGGAACAATGTCAACAGAAATTGAGTGCTCCAAAGGGAAATGGGTTGATAGATTTGTAAGTGAACATTCAGTTTCTTCCAGCAACCTCTTGGCAATGCATATACTTTGTTGATGTGCTCATTCAGGTATCTAGTGTGGGTGCCTGGGGAATAAGGCATGTTGAAACTGACAACCAGAGAAGCAAATTAAATTGGATGAACTATCTGAAAGCCTAGCAGAAGCTTGAAGGTTAAGAAAGTATTGTTTTAATTCAAACAAAATGAATACTGACCAGATTGATTACCAATGAAGTTTGGAAGGGAAACATTACAGCTATCAATGTAACACACAAAGCAATAGTCCATGATTCTATCTATAGAGCATTGTTTTCTAGAAATAGGAGCAGGAGTAGGTCACTCAGCCCTTCGGGCCTGCTCTGCCATTCAGTGTGACCATGGCTGATCATCTACCTCAACTCCACATTCCTGTCCTATTCCCATATTCCTTAATTACAAACATACCATTTACTTTCCTAATTGCTTGTTATACCTGCATGTTAACTTTCTGTGCTTCATGTACAAGAACATCCAGGTTCCTCTGAATACCAACATTTTCCAATCTCTCTCCATTTAAAAAAACAACTGAATGTGACTTAAAAACTGCCAACTCCTCCAATGCATCAGTAGGCAAATTTGTCATGTGATATGGCACACAAGCCAGAAAATCTCAAGTTCAGCTTCTGGTTCGTGTTGAGTTAGCTGATCTCATCACTCCTGGAGTAGTGGCCCCTGCACAAAAGTGCACATGTGTGGACTTTGGATGAAGAAAGATTTGGGTTCTGCTTTTATGCCCTTCACAGGCTAGTAGTCTGTTGACTTTCTTAATCATGGTTCACATATGAATGGTCCCTTGTGTGAAACACTCTCAAGCTGCAGGGACTATACTACAGCAACAATCGGTGGCTTCAGGAGAGGGGGAGGAGAAAGCTGCAAAATACACATCGGGTCAAATTTGTTAGAAACTACCTTGCTGAATTTTTAAGTTCAAACAGTCAGCAATCTTGTCTATTGCCAGTGACTTTCGCGAATTTACATTTCTCAGCATGCATGTTATGAGGGAAATTTATTGGGGAAGGCAGTTCATGGTTGTCAAGCCACCTGGAGGAGAAATATGGAAATATATAAATTATTGAAACATTGAGCATTTGATCAGCCATCTATATAAAGAAACTGCTGCAGCTCAATGCTGAAACTTGATCTCATCCAGTAAGGAGGTTTAACATTTTCTGATGTGGTGTCATAGCAAGTGTTTGGTATGAATACACAGTGCCAGAGGTGTTTTGTATTTTATTTATGACTTAATGTTGCTGGGCCTGTCATTTTACTGGAAGGTGTTGGCTGAATTTTTGAGGTGATTTATGCAAACTAGTTCAAATATAAGCAATAGACGATTGTCATTTTCATAACCGGACCAACAACAAAAGCAACTTGCATTTATATAGCATCTTTAAAACATCCTAAGTGCTTTGCAGAAGTGCAATGGAGCAAAATTTGACATCGAGCCACAAAGGAGATATTACACACATAATGAGGCCAAATGTCCAAAAGCTTGATCAAAGAGTTAGATTTTAAGGCACATCTTAAAGAAAAGAGGGCTAGAGAGGTGGAGGTTTATATGGGATTATTTTCCATTTAAATTGGAGAACTTGTACACAGTGGGTCCCCAGACTTCTAAATAATGACTTCCTTTGGGCAAGCTTCTTACTGGTAATGTGAAGTTGGAACATTATCCTAATATTTATTGATAATGGATGCAGCTATTATATTTTATAAGTTTATGTCCCTGCTTCCAGATCATCGCAAACTTTCAGTAACATTGCTGAAGTCATTGCATTATGTAGCCTTTAAGAGGTGATTTATATGGCTGTATTTGGACAGTTTAAACTTGTAGAGCTGCAACTCCCTTTTTAACCAGAGCATCTAAAAGGCAAAATAATGTAATTTCTAAGCTCTCGTACCAAGACATCAGGGGCCTGCCCCCTCTCTTTTGACACGCAACTGCCAAAGTTTACTTAAAAGTCACAGTTTCATTATCTCTCTCTTGTAAGGTCGGAGCTTAAAACTATTGGTCCCTTTGTCTTGGGCATAATGTATTCGAGTGATCTGTGTTTTAGATGTTAAAAATGGAATTTCTCTGCAGCCAACCTCAGCTGTGTTGTATCCTTTTGCACCAATGTTTTCATGCACCAAGGAGATGGTGCACACGCTGATGGCATCCATCCTGTCAAACCCACTCCAGGATTGAGCAAATACCAAACTGACCAGGAGCTAAATAGTTGCAAACTATTTTGATCTGCATTCTTACAGTTTAATCGCTCTCAGTTATCCATCATTGCTGAGGATTGTAATAAGTTCTGCATAAATTCCTAAAGTGAACATTTTGATATGTCAGAGGTCCTCAGGATAGAACAGTCATGGAGTAATGTTGAACTGGTATTATGTTTAAATTTAAGTTTTGTATTAGAAGAGGTTTCTTGAATTTGTCGATCATTCCCATCAATGTTGAGAAATTACTGCAGAGGACAACAATATCTTATATTTATCTAGCACCTATAATGTGTTAAATGTCCCAAGGCTCTTCACAAGAGCATTACAAAACATATGACACAACGACCCACATAA
The DNA here is from genome assembly GCF_036365525.1 of Heterodontus francisci. Taxonomy (NCBI): domain Eukaryota; kingdom Metazoa; phylum Chordata; class Chondrichthyes; order Heterodontiformes; family Heterodontidae; genus Heterodontus; species Heterodontus francisci. The sequence goes on from NC_090393.1 coordinate 8,832,597, forward strand.
GGAAATATTAGGCTAGATGACCAAATGCTTGGTCATAGAGGTAGATTTTACGGAGTATCTTTAAGGAGGAATGTGAGGCAGGGAGGGTGTTCCAGAACTTAAGCCCTAGGCAACTGAAGGCACAACCATCAATGGTGGAGTAATTAAAATCAGGAATACCCAAGAGGCCAAAATTAGAGGAGTGCAGATTTGAGGCTTGTGGGGCTCAAGGAGGTTAAGCTAGGGAGGACAGCAGCTAATGCTTGTGGGATGTACAACATGCATTGTGGTGATGGCATGGTTAAGGATTGAACTACACTCTGCCTTAAATATACCAGGAATCTCCTATGTTTTGACTCTCAGTCTGTGTTCAGTTGTACCACCCTCCCCATTACCAGGATTAGGGAAGGAAAGGTCAGCTGAGGGCTCACACTCCCCATTGCTATGCAGCAGCCCTTGCTGGAATTGTGAAAGTGTAGGTGTCAAACAAAGATATTTGCCTCCTGTCAACACTCACTGTTGAGATTCACACTTGCATAATGGCCGCTTAGGCAAGGTGTCAGAGCATGTCCATGCCTGTGGAATGAAACCCAACGAGGAATCGATGCCTTGAGCAGAAGAACAAATTGGTAATTGGGGAAGGATTTGAGCTCCATATAAGTTAATTGTTGAAGAAAAAAAAAGTAGCCATTTCCTTTGCTGAAATTGTAGTTCCCCTGCCCAAAGTGTCTGGCTTCTGCTTAGAGATTGACAGCTCAGCATGTAAGAGTTCATGTCTCACCATTCTGCCATTACACTTTGCTGCTCTTATGAGATGTCTTCACTTCAGAGAACTGCTAGAATTGTGCATTGGTGCCATTTATTGCAGATCTCTATACTTCCAGGTAAAATAGAGAGCGAAACTTGAGTTGGAGTAACAAACCGTAAATGACATTTGTCTGTAAATGTGATGTGGCTATTTGATAAAACAAGTCTGGACATAATTAATTTAGGCCTTATCATTCAGCAGTAACCTTGTGTAATTGCTGCTAATGGTTACGTATGAGTGCATGAGGTACTAAGAGTTCTATAGAGTGCGTGGGTGCACTTATTTTAAAATTCCCTGGTCCTGCAACATTACATCCGAGCACATTAAAAACCAAATAAAATGGTTCACCAAAAGCATAATTGAGAAGTGATTGTGGTTCGGGGCATGAGTATTTCATTACCTCTAGGTGCATGCTAAGTACTTTGAAATTCACATCTAGTTTTAAATATTTGGTTTGCTAGAGATGTCAAGCTTTGTATTTCATTATTCTCTTTTCTCAATTGTTTGCAACAGAAGTCTGTTTTACCAAGCAAACTTAGCCACTTACAAAAATACTGCAGATGCTGGAAAAGTGAAACAAAAACAGAAAATGCTGGAAACACTTGGAAAATCTGGCAGCATCTGCGGAGAGAGAAATAGAATTAATGTTTCAGGTCAATGACCTATTGTCATAACTGGATAAAATTAAAAATGTAACAGGTTTTAAGCATATACAGAGGCAGGGAAAGAACAAAAGGAAAGGTCTGTGATCAGGAGAGATTTATTGACAAAAGGGATCATGGTGGAAGGCAGAAGGAGATGGTAACGGAATAAGTAAAGAAACAAAGATTGGACTAGAGGAAGTGTAAATGTGAAAAGCAGGATCATCAACAGCCGCCATCCAAATACAAAAAAAATGGTTGGGCAGAGGTTATGATCTAAAATTGTTGAACTCACTGTTGAGTTCAGAGATTGTAAAGTGTCTATAATCGGAAGATGCGGTGCTGGTCCTCGAGCTTGCATTGAGCTTCATTGGAATAGTAGAAGGCTGAGGACAGAGACTAGAACAGGGAATTAAATTGACAGGCAACCGGCAGCTTGGGGTCATGCTTGCAGACTGTAACAGAGGTGTCCCGCAAAGCGGACCCCAAGTCTGCATTTGGTCTGCCTAATATAGAGACCACCATATTGTCAGCCGTGAATACAGTATGCTAAACTGACCAGAACAACTGTTTCATGTAGAAGGAGTGTTTGGGGCCTTGGAGGGTTGGGAGAAGGGAGGTAAAAGAACAAGTATTACATCTCTTGGACTTGTGGGTAGGGGTGAGGGTGTTGTGAGTGATTGAGGATTGGACCAGGGTGTCGTGGATGGAACAGTCCCTTCAGAATGTTGAGCAGGTAGGAGAAAATGTGTTTGATAATGGCATCGCACTAGAGGTTGCAGAAATGGCAGAGAATAATCCATTGACTATGGCGGCTAGTGGGGTGAAAGGTGAGGACAAGGGCAACCCTATTGTGGTTCTGGGAGCGGAAGGGGTGAGAGCAAAAATAGGAAATGGACCAGACATGGTTGAAAGTCCTGTCAACCATAGTGGAGGGGAATCCTCGGTCAAGGAAAAAGACAGACATATCAGAAGCACTTGTGTATTATTGAGAACTGTATGCTGGCACTTTGCAATTGCTGATCTGAGTCAACTAAATAAAAGGTTAATTATCCAAAAATAGCAATTTACACCAAAAATAAAATTTCTGGCATTAAAAATATGAATGTTGATCCTACACCACGTACTGTTCTGTTAGGTGTCTTATTGTCTAGAATCTTGTGGTGAGCGACATGTGGTGATGTCTTGTTCATAACTTGTAAACCTGTCCTGGTATTCATCAGTTCTGTGCTATAAATCCACTGCACTGCTACCTGTGTGCACACACCTCGAACTTGAGTCTTTTCCATATTGTGCCATTCTGATTCATAGAGCTGTGGCTCTTCAAACAACTTCAAATAACTTTGCTTTCAATTTTACAACCTTCAAATCTGCAAAATTGGCATTCTATGTATTTTTGAAGAACTGTGTGTAACGAGTTGAAGTTAGTTAAATGTCCCCCATCGAAGAATAAATCACAATATTGAAATAAAATAGTGTAAAGCTGTTAAATTACTGATTTTGACACAAAAATATAACTGGAATCATGTGACATTTAAAATTAATTATGGCTGACAATACAATCTTAAAATTGCACTGTGATCTTATATGTTAGCAAGTGCTCATTGATATGAATCAGGGTCTTTAGATTTCTTTTTGTTGTAAGGTTTAATTGTGAAACTTCTTTGTTTAGGGAATGAAGCACTGGATTACAAAATCTGCCAAATAAAAAGGTCATATTCGAACAGCAGGTCATTTAAGTGGGTGGCCGAGCACATTGGTGTTCCCAGTGTGCTTGGCAGAGAATGCAAATGCAGGTTCACTCGCCATTCCTACACAACTTGTCCATGATATCGAGAGAGCTAGAAAACTTAAAGCAGCCATTTCCCCACCAGGGACTGAAAATCAGAGAGTGAGAATATTATCAGGTTTGGCTATACTAATTCTCACAGTTGAACAATTTGGTGTTCAGTGGCAGCAGCATATTCCACATTTAGGAGAGAACTAAATGAAACAAATCCAGAGGGGTGGAGAAAGTGCAGAAGGAAAGTTTTGTAAACTAACACAACAATTGCTATAATATTAGGAAGTGAATTACAGAAAAGATTTGAATGTTAGATCTTATCATTTGCTTTCCTTAAGCATAAAAAACTGAAGAACGAGAGCAAAAATTTCAGCTGTTGGATTTTTCAGTGTCTGTAAATGCTGTTCAGGTCACACCTGATGTGTTCACTGTTCCCTGTAACAGGAGTTTTCAAACTTTTCTCTACCTTGGGAACCACAGTTTGAAAACCTCTGCCATGCTTTTTTTTGTTTGGGGAAGAAAAGCTCTTTGAAATAAATCAGATGCTGAATATTAGTGTTTATAATTCTGTCAGTTGATCCCAAGTAAAATATTGATAACTTAAAAATGCCAACAGCTTCAGTCTGTGTTTCTGCATTTCTGTTGATGGATTCTTCCTGTGAAAGTGTATGCTATGTTTCATCTCAGTCATTCAGCCTACATGGAACATTTCATCTGAATCATTCACTGAATGCAACATTTCATGCAAAATGGGAGAAAATGTAAAGCGCAGGTTTTGAACTTTAAACAGAATTTGTCAAAAGTATATGTAGAGTTGGGGATTTACTTGGAACGTTACAATCTGTCTACAATCTTTCCCTCCCTCCATTGTGACAGCACATCATCAATATGATCTCATTACAATTGCCTTAATTGAATTTGACAATTTTGGCCGTTATCAATTTGGTTCCCTTAAACAGCTTTCTGTATTCAGGCGAAATGTGAGTTGAATTATTCATTGCATTTCTGAAATTGTGCATTGATGTGTTTTTAAAAAAAAAATCAATCCAGTGGTAGTTGCACATTCCCTATTGCGATAGACAAAAATACTGTAACCAAAAACTAGAGTTTAAAAAAAGTTGTTTTTTTGGTCTGGATGTGGGCAGTGCTGGGTGCCAAAAGCACATTTATTGCCCATTTCTAGTTGCCGTAACATGATGGTGGCCCTTCCCTCTGAATGTCTGCAAATCTTGCAGTGCTAACTGTAGAGTGGTGATAGTATGGAATTCCAAGATTTGACCAGCACTTTGAAGAAACAGTGGCATATGTTCAAGTCGGGATGGTGTATGACTCACAAGTGTTGGTGTACTCTCAATCCTGATGCTCTTGTCCTTCTTGGTGACAAAAGTCCTTGGGGTTGGGAGATGCTGTCAGGGTAACATCAGGTTAGTTTACTTCACATGCCAATACATTACTTCCCATTCCACATCCTACATAAGAATTCCAGCACCTTAAGTTACTTTCCTTTCATTATTATCCAGTACTGTAATTTTGACTGTTCCAGTTGGTGGAAGAGGCATTTCATTAAACAATTCAGCTGTGCTCACACCTGAATTGAAATTCCACGTGAAATTGCCTTGTTTTTACAACAACAAGATGAAATGTAGGTTGAGCATGTGACCAAAAACTCATGGTAGGTGGGTAAGTGTACCACACAGTAGATAAACCTTTCATATGTGGTGATTGCCAAGTTCAGGCCTTGATCTGTGGTGTTTTAGCTGATCTCAGCCAAGGTGGTAGTAGGGATGTGTTACTTTTGACCACACCATCCCCAAAGCTAGCGGGCTGGGTGAGGGAGGGTGCAGGAAATCCTGTGATTCCTGTTAAAATAAAAGCAAAATCCTGGAGATGGTGGAAATCTGAAATAAAAACAAAGTGCTGGAAATACTCAGTAGGTCTGGCAGCATCTGTGGAGAGAGAAACAGAGTTAATATCAGGACTTGAAACATGAACTCTGTTTCTCTCTCCACCGATGCTGCCAGACCTGTTGAGTATTTCCAGCACTTTGTGATTCCTGCTACCTGTTTGTTATACCATCATCTCTGCCAGTAGTGTCAATTTGTTAGGCCTGACAATTTGGTACTCATCTGTGCAGTCTTTCACAATTGAATAGTTTAACATTCATTATGCAGGCTCAAGCAAGAAGATTTACAGTTTTGGCATGGTACTGGATAGCAGCTAACACCTGTGGAAGCAAATACCAGCATGAGTCATTCCCTTTAACAAGGACAGGGTAACAAGAAAATTGGACGGAGGAAGGGAAAGAATGCAATAGGCCCTGTACTCCCAAGTTGCTGTATGTATTTATCTGATCATATTGACAAACTATTTAAGAGCATATCTTGCCAGATCATATGACCAACTACCGTGCCCAGACAAGAAGAGTGCAAGTGGCTTTAGGATTGATTTGATCCATTTGTTTCTGACATTGCATCAGCTTCAACTTGGAATATATTTGTACAACATTTGTTCAAATGGTTAGCATAACTGAGCCATACAGACAGGAAGGTCTCTATGTTCAATCACTTGTCTCATTTTTGCCATGATAGCATTAGGATATCCATTCCTAATAGTTGTGCAGCATGTGCTGCTGGAATTGCTCAAGTTGTTAACGATCAAGGCAGGAGTAATGCACTGTTAATTCAGTCCCACTACTCCACAGGTCACAGCATATTAGTAAAGTTTCCATCTACTGGAAATAAGCCAACTTAAACACTTCATTTATCCCCCAGAATAAAGCATGCCAAACCAGGTTTCATTAAACAACAACAAAAAATAACTATTAATAAACCAAGTTTTAAACAATAATGAGAAATCTACATGTATGAACAAGTTTTTTTTATAACTCCATATTCTTCCTAACCCTCATGCACACACACATACATTCAAAAACTGGTTAACCAGTGAAAAAAGGTGAGTTAAGTTCTGTTTCTTAGGAACAATAAAATAATTGTTTGTCAGAGTCTGGTAGGATGTCCGGATTAGTGAGGTGTTCCAGAGTCAAATAGTCGGATGCCACTCGATGTCTCTCCAGGTGAGTTCGATAAACAGTCTGTGATGGGTAGGCATTCAAGGCAATTTCTCTGCAGCAGACGTCACACAGATCTTTCAACTTCAGGTGTAGCAACAGGTCTACTTAAATTTTAAAGTAGCAATCTAACAGAAACTTTCTTGAGATGTCACGATCTTCCAAAAACAACACAAAAAGCAACAGAACTCACTCTTGAGGCAGGATTCTTGAGACTGGAGGCAACAGCAATCTGCCACACCCCAAAACACAAGGCTTCCTTTCTCCAAAGCGGTGTTTTTCCACAGAGTGTAGCAACTCCTCTTTCTTTGGGTCTTTTCTCTCTCTTCAAGCAGGTCAAAACTACACCCTAAATGTAGCACTTTTTCCTTGAAATGCAAAGCTTATTTTCAGAGAGGATAGGTCTTTTTCTATGGTCTATCAGCAAATCACTGCTAGCTGCTCGTCCAGCTCCCTGGTCTGCTTCACATTCTGCAGAACTGAAAGTAAGAGCTTTCCACAGTCCAAGTCACAAGACTGTTGTAAATCTTCCTCTGCTCAGTTGCTTGGATACAAATTGCCTTGCAGTCTATGATCCACTCAGTTCAGCAATCAATGTCCTCAAAGTCTTTTTTTCTCATTCTCAAAGGCACACAGACCTGCTGGTTTTAAAAAAAAAACTCATGACAATGTGGATGTCTCGGGGATAGGATTGGGCTCAACTATAGTTGTCTTGTGATTGAATAGACAACCAGTGCTCACCATCTAGGCTTGCTTTTCACGAATGGCCGTTTGTATGAGGTATTGGAGTGTGCCTGGTTGCCATGGAAACATGCCCCAGCAAGGAGAGGAAGTAAAGAGAGAGTATGAAGAGAGACTGGCAGCTAACATAAAAGGAAATCCCCAAGTCTTCTATAAGCATATAAATAGTAAAAGGGTGGAATAGGGCCGATCAAGGACCAAAAGGGGGATTTACGCTTGGAGGCAGCGGGAATAGCTGAGGTATTAAATGAATATTTTGCATCTGTCTTTACCAAGAAATAAGATGTTACCCAGGCCACAGTGAAAGAGGAGGTCATTAATGCCCTAGAAGGATTTAAGATTGATGAGTTATTAGATAGCCTGTCTATACTTAAAGTTGATAAAGCACCCTGGCCAGATGAGATGCATCCAAGGATAGTGAGGGAAGTGAAAGTAGAAATTGCGGAGGCACTGGCCATAATTTTCCATTCTTCCCTAGTCTCTGATGATACCAGAGGCCTGGAGAATTGCAAATGTTACACCCTTATTCAAAAAAGAATGTGAAGATAAGCCCAGCAAGACGAGATAATTTGTTTTAGTAATGTTGGTTGAGGGATAAATATTAGTCAGGCCACTGAGGAGAACTCCCCTACTTTTTTCAGAGTAGTGCAATGGAATCTTTTATGTCCATCTGAGAGGGCATGCAGGGCTTCAGTTTACCAGCTCATCTGAAAGATGGCACTTCCAACCTGGCAGCACTCCATCGGTACTGCACTGTAGTGTCAGCCTGTATTTTGTACTCCAGTCTCAAGTGAAGTTTGAACCCACAACTGTCTGACTCAGGCAAGAAAGCTACCTACTGAGCCACAGCTGACACCTAAATGAAGAAGTGCTGAATTGCCGGGGTGCTGACTTCAGATGAGATGTTTGCCTGTTCTGATGGTTCAGATGGATGTTACAGATGAAGGAGATTTTCAAGTGTCATACTAATATTGCTGCCTCAATCAGTATCACTCAAAATATAGATTAACCAGTCTTCAATCCTTTTGCTGTTTGTAGAATCGTGCTGTGCAAAATGGTGGCTGTCTTTGACTGCATAAGTAATTTCCTTTCACAAGAATGTAATGGTTGTGCAGCAATGTAATTCATTATATGTGAAGAACTTTGGAATGTTTCAGACCTATGTGATGCAGTATGTATATATGCGAGTCTTAGTTTTATTCAAAGATATGACTCTATATTGGGCTATTTTGGCCTCTGCAGTAATTGTTCATCAGACATTCTTTTTATTAAACCCAGAGTCTTAATGAAGAGCCCAACATGCAGGATTCAACCTAGATTGAAAAGAGAAGGCAGTAGTACAGTTTTATGATGTTACTAGCGCTAAATGTTCATCCCATATAGTTCATCTTTCCCGCCTTTCTCTAAGTCTTTCTTGTATATGGCTCTAGAACTGAACCGGGTGTGTCCTGTATGTATGGGGATTTTGCATAATTGTGTAAAATATGTTGGCAAATGATGTGGGAAGAGATCTTGAGCCAGTGGTGAGCTTGGCTGTCTGGGATACCTCCTGAGCTGTTCAGTATGTTTAGTGTGATTGGTTGTTTGGTCCTTTTAACAGTGCTCTGCACGTGCATAGTAAAATTCCTCCTTCAAAGTGACTTTGCTTTTAAAGAAAATAGCAAATGGAAGGTAACATCTTGAAGAATGGGATGTACTGTACTCATGGTGATTTCCTCTTTCAAGCAGCATTGCTTTTTTTAAAAATTTAAAATCCAGTTCTGATCCCTTGTCTAAAGGCTTGCTTTGGAAGGACGAGTTGACAAAAAGTCAATACTAAGCTGTCTAAAACTCTGTAAATATCCATTAGGACTTCCCTCTGGACAAAGCAACTGAGCCCCCTTTCTGTACAGAACTGCTAACCTACATAAGATCATATCAGGAACTGCCAAGTAATTTGACAGGTCAAGGTAACTGTTTCAAAGAGTGGAAGGGAGCGATCTCTGGGCCACTCATGTTTCAACCAGATGTTGTGTGTTTATTGATTGAAAGTGGATATGGTTGCCCTCTCTGCCTGAACTTTGCCTGTCTTGTTATGGGATGCAATTTGCAATTTTGCATCGCCTTTCACATCAGTGTCTGTTTTAACTCTTTTTCTGGAACCCCTTGAACAGGTTGAAACTCTTTCCCTTGTAGGTTTGTTAGTGAAAGTGTTCAGATTTAAATTACATTGCAGACGTAAAGGCACCCTGGGAAAAGACTAAGGAAAGGCTGCCTATTTGATTTGAGAGTTCTGTGCTGCCATGGATTCCATGATCGATCTAATTAGACTGCATTGCAATTCAGTTTTGAAGTAATAATTTGCAGAAAAGATTCTGGTTCCTTCCTTTTTCCGTTGCGCTGAACTCATTTGGATGTCTTCTCTAGACAGAATGTGATTTTTATTTTTAGTCTAATCAAATCATGGTATCTTAGCCCATTTTGCTTTCAGTTCAAAATGCAATATTATTTTGTATGATTTAAATTTGTTGACAAAATGCTTTTTCTCTCCTGTTTTGAGTGCAGTCCTATAAGTAATCACAAGATTTTACACCTCTAGCAATTTACTGTTAGAATGATGCGAGCTTCAGCAATGTGTACAATGCAGAATGAAATGTCCTCAATTCATGGGAATTTTGCATGTAATTGGCAAGACTGCTGAATAAATTTATTGGATATTTATAGAATCACAGCATGTAATAACACAGGAGATGATGTCTTCACATGAGTCACCTCTCCTCCTTGCTCCCCATTGATATTCCTCTTTTTCCAGCAACAGTCTAATTCTCTTAAAATAATTTTGGATTCTAAATGCATTTGGAACAGAGAATTTCTTAACAACCTTTCTTTGTGTAAAGAATATTTTTCAAACCTTCCCTTTAATGCATTTTGTGTTTGTTTTAAATTTGTGTTGCCTCATAACTGCCTCACTGACTAATGGAAAAAAACGATCACTGTTTACCCTATCTTAATCCTTATCTGATCACCTTATCACGTTCTTTTCAAGTCTGTCCTGAAAACTCTGTCGCCTCTTTCATACTTTGTGATTTCCTGGTGAATCTACATTGGACCTACCCGTTACTTTTAAAGCCTTTGTTTAATGGGATGCCCAAAACCATATACAGTACCTCAACTGCAGTCCAATTAAGGCCTTAGTTTAATATTACTTTCTTTTTGTATTCTTTGCCTCTAGGTACAAAAGCAAGGGCTTAGTTTCCTTTTTACAGCCTGATCTTCTTGCAGTGCTACCTTTTAATAATCTAATAATATTGGGCCACCAAGATCCCTTTGCTCCTCTACTTCATTTTAACATAATTTCAGATGTATTTGGTTTTCCTAATCTTGCTTCCAAAATGTATCCTTCACGATTTTTCATCTTGCATTGCATCTGCCATTCATCTGTACATCCTGTTCGCTCATCTTAACTTTCCCGCAGTCTTTTGCAATCTTTTTCACTATTTGGTTTAATCAGCAAATTTTGAGATTGGTCCTTCAGTTAGTAATTCTAGATCATTTAAGTATATCATAAATGAGAGCAGCCCCAACACAGTATACTGTGCAACACCAGCCACCCAATCTTTTCAGTGGTGAAACTATCCAAAACTACTACTCTTTGCATTCTGCCCTTCAACAATTTCTCTATGCAACTTGCAACATTTCCTATAATTTCCCATGCCATTACCTTTGCTGCAAGTTCTTGTATTGTACCTTATCAAATGCTTTTGAAAATCCATATAAGCCTTGCCCATTTGCTTTAGTGATCTCTTTATTCTTTCTTTGAAGAATTCTCTGACCTGCCTTTTAAAAATCTGTGTTTGATCTACCTTAGCTTTGAGTAATTTTAGTACCATTTCTCTTCAATAATTGCATCCACTAACTGTACTGTACCCACTACTACTAGTTCTACAATCCCAATATCCAGCTCTTTTGTGAAAGCTGAGGCAAAGGGGTAGCCAATTAACTCTGCCATTTCCTTGCTATAAGTACAAGATTGCTTCCTCTTAGTGGTCCCAGTCAGACCTTGATTATCTTTGTATTACTAACATGCTTATAGAGAGCCTTTTTATTGCTTTTTTGTTTATTTTCTCTCATACTCCTTTTAGCCATTCTGATATAACTTTTATAACTGTCTTGTATATTCTGTGTGTGTCCTGGCGTTCATTTTTAATATTTTCCTGTTAAGTGCTAACAATTTTTCTTCAGTTTCAAATTTAAAGTAATCTCCATAAAATCCCAGTTTTTGGACTGATTTGGGGATGTATTTGCTTTGTATCCTGTCCATCTCCTTTAAATATTTAAAGATTCTCCTTTCCTGTTCTATTTGTAAATTTGCCTTCCATTTAATCTGAGCAAGGTGCCTTTGTAATGTCATTTTAATTAGCTTTTTTCTGGTTAAGTATCTTGTTCTCAACTTTTTTCCTTTTGTGTTCATAAACTCAATCTAATAATATTGGGTTCACTGTTTCCCATCTGTTCCCATCTGTTCTCAACTGTCGCCTACTTGCTGCGCTTCATTACCAGACCAGGTAAAGGAATGCTCTCCTTCTCATTGGCATAGCAACTACGCTTCCCATTTATACCTCTATTATATTTGAACATTTTGTTTTCATCATAATTGCCAACTTTTGTATTGTCCTACTCTAACTCGGGACCTCAAAACTGTACGACTCTCACATCCTTTGTTCTTACACTAAGAGGCTTTTAACCCAAGTGTAATGTTACCTGATCACTCTTTTGATTTACTTAGTTTTTATTTATTTTTTTCGAACTCGGTGCTCCCTTTCAGTTGGCCATTCACCTTGGATTTTCAGTTGAAAAAACATGTTGTTCAATCAATGTTATCACAGTCAAGAAGCAATAAACTTGTTTCTGTGAAAGCTTCACCACCCTAAAGAAAGGGATAAATGTAGCTTTCAAAAGTCTATCTATTATTTGCACACTGCACTACTATTTTGTGTAATGTATAACTTTAATGAGTACTACATGTGTGTATGTATATATCCTTGCAGGCAGTCATGTGTTGTCTTGGCTTTGTGACCACTTGGTACAAAGTTGCGTCATTCTTGGTGATGTTTGTTCCAGTGGTTTCAGAATTCATAATCATTAAGGGCTTAAATGAGCCATTGGTGTGTATGTGAAAGGGTCGCATGCTATCATTTAATCAATGACATTAACTAATTCGGTAATAATTGAATGGGATGTTACTTGACTGCAAGTTTGATGAGATGTAACTGGTCATGTGGCAGTGTATATGTGCAGGCAGACACCAGTGATTGAATAAACATAAGGCTAATAGAAATTGAATAATTTTTTTTAAACTGTACATGAACATTGTAATATACTTGTGTGCATAAGGTCTGAACTGCAAGAGTAAAGTTGCCCATTTATTAAAAATTATTTTGTCTTGTAATGCAGTAACCAAGATCGGGGAATGACTGTAAATCTCCACCCATCTTTTAGATGTATATCTCCAACCTTTGGTATTTCTGTTTTTACTTTCAGCACCAGTAAAATATGACCAAGTAGTAACTATTTTCTTAGGGGAGGCAAGGTTAGGAACGAACGGTCCCTTTGGGATCAAGGTAGCTCCAAGATGACACATCATGTTAATAAAACATTAGGACATAAGACCAGCCTTCTGTGGTAGACTGTATAATCAATACTACAGTTTGCAATACTCCAGGGCATTATTGATCATTGATCAACTGGCTTGGCTCACCAATGGGACCTGCAAGGTAGACCTGTTGCTCGAGATAGGATTCTTCCCACTCAGATGTAGATAAACCCTGGAAGCTAATGCAGTAAACGAGCAAAGTCGTCTCGTTGGAAATGCAGCAGGAGGCGCACTGCACTTGGCTATTTAGCTGGTGTTACGACCGACCGCTCCAGTCAAAGCCCCCAAACAAAATATACGATTCTGATTGTGGTGGGAGAAACGCACTGTTAATTCAGTCCCGTCCCTCCACAGATCGCCTATCATATCATTTTAAACTTTCCAAATTAAGGAAAGACTCAGCCAAATTGTACCATCTATTAACCCCCAAACAAGGCTAACCAAACCAGATGTCTTTAAATCAACAAATTAACTGTTTAATTAGAAAAACTAAATTCTGAAACACCACTAAGATATAAACAACATTTAAATAGAAAAAATTAGAGTCCTTGCAGATTTACACTCCAGCCAGATGTGGAATAGTCCAAGGTTGCTTGAAGTCCTCACAGCCATCCGATGGGGAAGAAAGTTTCTTCAACAGTAGAACAGTCCGTCGTCTAATTCAGAAGTCGAAATTGTTGTTCCTTCTCCAGCGATGAATTTCAACAATTAACAACTTGCAAACACTTATTAATGAATCAATTTGGCTCTAGAATTTTTGTGGGATAAAAGATTGTCACAGTCTAACTTCCCTCTGTTCAGTTTAAATTATCAGAGATCTGTGTTTTGGCTTGACCTTTTAGAATTTTGAGAGAGAATCATAAATAAACAGACTAAATTCTCTTCCTTCAGTTTAAATGGTCTGAGAGCTCTACCTTCAGGTGCTAACACACAGCTGTCTGTGTCCTCTGTTGGAACAGGCTGTTTTTCTACTGTAAGCCAGTTCAAAATTAAGTCGTAACAAAGTTATCTCTCGATGCTCAGTCCGAGTGGCTGTATCCAATGGCAGCCAAAATGCACCTTCTCGGTAACTCCTGAGGCTTGCTTGTTCTTAAAGCAGTACTGATCCTTTGCTGTCTTAAAGACACACTGCCTATTTCTCGGAGAGAAAAAAAAAGACAGGATCATGACACTGGTTAAACTCCAGCAGTACCCTTTGTATTAATTTGAGAGAATTGAGGAATCATTAAGCCTTGGCTCATGCCAACATGCACTTAAGCTCTCCAAATTTTGGGTGTGATCCAGGAATCTACTTTCATTGGGTAAACAAAAACTCTACCGGTATGCATTTGGCAACAGCTTGGTTTTGAGACAGTTGAGCACAGTGATTGATTTCTGTGTGTCAGGCATCAAGCTAACCAAAAAAAAAGCACTTTTGTTTCAGTCACATGCTTACCATGGAACTGCATGACTGAACATATTTTGGTTCCTGTTCATTAAAATTGAAATGGGCAGATTAAGGTGACTTAGGTGAATAGAGTTTGTAATACAGGAAAGGAGTGATGGACTGAGATTCATACTTCTAATTATTGACAATGATTTCTCAGACATAACATGAAACAATCATTTACCAGACATTTTGCAACCAATGCAGGGGAAAACCTTTTAAAAAGCACATTGGACCACACTTGTGCAATTTTGTGGTATATTGACATTGGCAGAGGCTTTGATATAGATTGTGAGCATACCTTCTTGATTGACAAAGGTGTGTGGCACTGGTGGGGGGGGGGGGGGGGGGGGGGAAGAGGAGGAAATAGAAATCTCAAGCTTTTAACAGAGTTTTTTCATTGGGTTGTGGGTTTCACTGCCAGCATTTATTGTCTCTAGGAGGTGGTGGTGGATCACTTTCTTGAACCACTATTTGTAGTGGTTTAGTACAACTGAATGGTTTGCCAGGCCACTTCAGAGGGCAGTTAAGAATCAACCACATTGGTGTGGGACTGGAGTCACATATAGGCTTGACCAGGTAAGGAAGGCAAATTTCCTTCATTAAAAAGGACATTCGTGAGCCAGTTGGAATTTACAACAATTCGACCGCTTCATGGTCACTTTTACTGCCCTTTTTTTTTTACTTTCTGATTTTGTTTTAGCTGAATTCAAATTGTCAGACTGCCATGTGGGATTTGAACTCTGGATTATTTGTCCAGACCTCTAAATTATTAATTCTTTAACATCATTTCTTACCTTTTGTAGCATCTAGTTTACAGGGATAATTTTCAGAAAATAGGTATGGTTTTAAAAAAAGCCTTCATGCAAGTATTAGGTGTCTGAGTCTCAAGTTCATTGCATAAACATGGATAATACTAATGAGTTTTAACACTGGTGTAGTGTAGGTAAATGAAGTTAATACAGTTCAGCATCTGCCGTGGAGTGAATTAACCCTCATGCAGTTCCATTGGGAGGAGTCAGAAGTTGCAAAGTAAAAGAAAATGTCATGCTGCAGGACTACTGCACAGCTAGCTACAGAGTTCAAACATGAGATTGACAAAATACTAAGCCAATAAAATTAGATAGAAGTTCACTGCTTTTCTTTGCACGCTTAAAAAAAAAAATCAGCTCTTATAAGGTCAGCAAGGCAGGTGACAAATTGATCTGCTTGATACATCAGGGGTTGAAATAGAATCTGCTTCTACATTGATTTTCTGCCATTAGATTCTGCGGTCTGTTTTCCCTTTACTTCCCCTCCCCACCAAAAGGCCATGGTCAGATGGGCATTAGTGGCTGTTGCCAGTCTAACTCTAGCTGCCTTTGTGCTAATGTGATTTGCCCAGGATTTCACAGCACCCTCTTTCACTGTGTACATACTGTCATGATGCACCATGCTGAGGAAATCCTGGGCTATTTCACGTCGTAATGTCATAGTCATATGTGCACGTGGGACCCTTTGGAACACACTTCTGCACCAGTTGGCCGGACAGTGTGATGACAGTATAAATTTAGGAGAGTAACATTTTTGGGTCGCCCTCCAAAGACCCAATCTGGCGTACTAAAGGACCTAAAGTGACTTGTGCATCTGCATTAGGTTGTTGAGCAGGTGGATTTCCTTGCGTACAGCTAAAAAATATACCTCAACGCTGGTTTTCAAGCTTTTCTGTGTTGGGAACCTTCTTTAATTATTAGCACATTGGGAACCCCTCTTCAACTAATGATGTTCTTGTGTTAGCCAACCTCGACTAAATTGAGAAAAACATAGCTGACTATCTAAAGGAAAACAATTTTTTATTATCCTACAGAAACATAAGAAAAGACGGACAGTAGAAGAAAGAGCCATTGAACTTGTTCCAAGCAGTCATAATGTAAAAAAGCATCATATTCCCTCCCACCAGCAGCCATGTAATCTTTTGGGAGAAGCAAAACAAAATATTTTTTTTTAAATCCCCAGGACCGTTCAGGGCCAAAAAAATCAGGAAATTTCATCTCGACCCCTAAAGTGATCAAAGTAAGCTCAAAAGGTCACAGTGACCATGAGGAGCATACCAATGGCCCACTTAACTTTTGTATGTATCCAGCTCCCTTTTGAACTGTTAGTGAATCCACATTCACCACCAAAGGCTTATACAAGGACACTTTTCTTGCTTTTATACTGGATTTTGCCTTCTCAATGGCCACTTGGTACTGATCATGCATCTTCAGAGGCTCATACTGTAACTTGTCGGTCCCTTTTCAAACAGACTTATTTCTGTATCAAGCATGGTGTGCACAAGCTTGGCATTAGGCTTATCCACATGACACTACATTTATCTACATTAAATGGCATCTGCCAAATGTAGGTCATCTCCCCATTGCAGCTAATTTTAGGTGGGAGGTTTTTTTTCTCAACGGATCCTAACACTGCCACAATTCTTTGTCATCCGTGAACTTGGAGACAGGATCCACAACTCCTTCATCTGCATCATTAATGTAAATTATGAAGAGAAACAGTGCCAACACTGATGCTGTGGGACTTCACTAGTAATCCGTCTCCACTCAGAACCACTTCTAACAACCTTCTCCTTGTGAGAACACAACCAATTCCCCATCCAATCCAGTAACATCCCTTTTCTCCCACATGACTATATCTTATTAAGTAACCTATTGTGTGGCATTTTGTGAAAGGTTTCTAAAAGTCCAAATAATGTGCTAATAAGTTAACAGAGGAAAGGAAAACTTGCATTTATATAGTGAAATGGTGCCTTGAATGTAGCATATCATCCCAAGGTCTTTCACAGGAGAGTAATCAGACAAAAGTGACACTGAGCCAAAGAAAAAGATATTAAGACAGATGACTAAAGGTTTGGTCAAAGAGATAAGGTTTAAGGAGGATCTTCGAAGACGCGTAGAGAAGTGGAGAGATGGTGAGGTTTAGCATTGTGATTCCAGATCTTGGGGGCCCAGATAGCTGAAGACATGGCTACCAATGGTGGGGCGAGGGAGCATGTGATGCACAAAAATTCAGCATTGGAACAATGCCGAGTTCTTGGAGGGTGATAAGACTGGAGAAGGCTAGGGAGTAGCCAGGTCATCAAGGGATTTGAACACAATAAGAATTTTAAAATTGAGGTATTGGCAGACAGTGAGTCAATGCAAGTCAGCGATCACAGGTGATGGGTGAACGAGACTTGATGCAAGTTGAAAAGCGGGCAGTAGAGTTTTGGATGAGCTCAAATTTATGGAAGGTGGTAGATGGGAGGCCAGCCAGGCGAGCATTGAAATAGAGTCATCGAGTTATACAGCACAGAAACAGGTCCTTCGGCCCATCGTGTCCGTGCCGGCCATCAAGCAGCTAACTATTCTAATCCCATTTTCCAGCACTTGGTCCGTAGCCTTGTACGCTATGGCGTTTCAAGTGCTCATCTAAATACTACTTAAATGTTGTGAGGGTTCCTGCCTCGACCACCTCTTCAGGCAGTGCATTCCAGATTCCAACCACCCTCTGGGTGAAAAAATCTTTCCTCAAATCCCCTCTAAACCTCCTGCTCCTTACCTTAAATCTATGCCTCCGGTTATAGACCCCTCCTCTAAGAGAAAAAGTTGCTTCCTATCTAACCTATCCACGCCCCTCATAATTTTGTATACCTTAATCATGTCCCCCCTCAGCCTCCTCTGCTCTAAGGTATCCTCAGTATCTCTTCATAGCTGAAATGCTCCAGCCCAGGCAACATCCTGGTGAATCTCCTCTGCACCCTCTCCAGTGCAATCACATCCTTCCTATATTGTGGTGCCCTGAACTGTACACAGTACTCCAGCTGTGGCCTAACTAGCATTTTATACAGCTCCATCATACCCTCCCTGCTCTTATATTCTATGCCTTGGCTGATAAAGGCAAGTATCCCATGTGCCTTCCTAACCACCTTATCTACCTGTGCTGCTGCCTTCAGTGATCTATGGACAAGTACATCAAGATCCCTCTGTACTTCCTAGGGTCCTATCATCCATTGTATATTCCCTTGCCTTGTTAGTCCTCCCAAAATGCATCACTTCACACTTCTCAGGATTAAATTCCATTTGCAACTGCTCTGCTCATCTGACCAGCCCATCCATATCGTCCTGTAATCTAAGGCTTTCCTCCTCACTATTTACAACGCCACCAGTTTCGTGTCATCTGCGAACTTATGGATCATACCTCCTATATTCACGTCTAAATCGTTAATGTCCACTACAAACAGCAAGGGTCCCAGCACCGATCCCTGTGGTAGACCACTGGTCACAGGCTTCCACTCGCAAAAACAACCCTCGTCCAACACTCTCCGCCTCTGCCACTAAGCCAATTTTGGATCCACTTTGCCAAATTGCCCCGGATCCCATGGGCTCTTACCTTCTTAGCCAATCTCCCATGCGAGACCTTATTAAAAGCCTTACCGAAGTCCATGTAGACTACATCAACTGCTTTACCCTCATCTGCACATCTAGTCACTGCCTCGAAAAATTCAATCAGGTTAGTTGGACACAATCTCCCCTGACAAAGCCACGCTGACAATCCCTGATTAATCCCTGCCTCTCCAAGTGAAGATTAATCCTGTACCTCAAAAGTTTTTCCAATATTTTCCCAGCCACTGATGTTAGACTCACTGGCCTGTAATTACCTGGTTTATCCCTGCTACCCTTCTTGAATAATGGTACCACATTCACTGTCCTCCAGTCCTCTGGCACCTCCTGTGGCCAGAGAGGATTTGAAAATTTGTGTCAGAGCCCCTGCTATCTCCTCCCTGCCTCACATAACAGCCTGGGCTACATCTCATCTGGGCCTGGGGATTTATCCACTTTTAAGCCTGGACTTGTTGGTCCTACCCTTCACTTTAACGGGTACGTGTTGGCTCTGAACCCTCACTATTTTCCTTTTTTAATGACTCCCACTGGTCTGATGTAGACTTTCCTACAAGTAGCTGCTCCCAGTCCACTCTGGCCAGATCCTATTTTATCATATTGAAATCAACCTTCCCCCAATTCAGTACCTTTTATTTCTGGCCCATCTTTGTCCTTTTCCATAACTACCTTAAATCTTAGTGTTATGGTCACTATCCCCAAAATGCTCCCCCACTGACACTTATACCACTTGTCCAGCATCATTCCCTAGGATTAGGTCCAGTACTGCCCATCTCTCGTAGGGCTATCTACGTACTGGCTCAAAAAGCTCTCCTGTATGCATTTTGAGAATTCTGCCCCCTTTAAGCCTTTTGCGCAAAGACTATCCCAGATGATATTGGGGAAGTTGAAATCCCCCACTATTATTACCCTATTATTTTTACACCTCTCTGAGATTTGCCTACATATCTGCTCCTCTATCTCTCCCTGACTGTTTGGAGGCCTGTAATACACTCCTAGCCAAGTGATTGCCCCTTTTATGTTTTTAAGTTCTACCCGTATGGCCTCATTTGAAGAACCTTCTCAGATAGCATCCCTCCTTACTGCAGTAATTGACTCCTTGATCAACAGTGCAATGCCACCTCCTCTTTTATTCCCTCCCCGTCACGCCTGAAGATTCTATACCCTGGAATATTGAGCTGCCAGTCCTGCCCCTCCCTCACCCATGTCTCTGATAGCAACAATATCATATCCCATGTGCTAATCAACACCCTCAATTCATCAGTCTTACTCGTAAGACTCTTTGCATTAAAATAGGTGCAATCCAGCCTTGCAATTTTCCCCTGTGCCTTAACAGCTCTATATTTGCTCTGTCTTCCAGACTTAGTCAAGTCTGGAGGTAATAAAGGCATGGATGAGGGTTTTAGCAGGAGATAAGGTGAGACAGAGCAGAGATGGAAGTAGGTGATAGAGAGGATATGGGTACGGCAGCTCAGCTTGGGGCCAATAGGACCTCAAGTTTGGGAACTGTCTGGTCGAGCCTGTGGCCAGAGAGGGGGATGGAACTGGCATCGAGAGAGCAGTCTTTGTCATGGGACAGAAGGCAATGGCTTCATTCATGCTAATTTTTGGAGTTGTATGTGTGTCTGTCCATCCAACTGTCCGTGGCCGGATTCCTGTGATCTAATTGGTCCATAAACCGAAGCCAGTGGCATAGCACCAATTTATGGGACCTAACTGATTAATGGTAACTACATGATTGGCAATATGAAAGGCACAATTCAGCATAACAGCACCTCATCAGACCCCTTTCCTATCCTGAGTGGTGCGAAACAGGGCTGTGTTCTCGCACCTACACTGTTTGGGATCTTCTTCTCCCTGCTGCTCTCACGTGCGTTCAAGTCTTCAGAAGAAGGAATTTTCCTCCACACAAGATCAGATGGCAGGTTGTTCAACCTTGCCCGTCTTGGAGCGAAGACCAAAGTACGGAAGGTCCTCATCGGGAAACTCCTCTTTGCTGACTATGCTGCATTAACATCCCACACAGAAGAGTGTCTGCAGAGACTCATCAACAGGATTGCGGCTGCCTGCAACGAATTTGGCCTAACCATCAGCCTCAAGAAAACGAACATCATGGGACAGGACGTCAGAAATGCTCCATCCATCAATATCAGCGACCAAGCTCTGGAAGTGGTTCAAGAGTTCACCTACCTAGGCTCAACTATCACCAGTAACCTGTCTCTCGATGCAGAAATCAACAAGCGCATGGGAAAGGCTTCTACTGCTATGTCCAGACTGGCCAAGAGAGTGTGGGAAAATGGCGCACTGACACAGAATACAAAAGTCTGAGTGTATCAAGCCTGTGTCCTCAGTGCCTTGCTCTATGGCAGCGAGGCCTGGACAATGTATGTCAGCCAAGAGCAACGTCTCAATTCATTCCGTCTTCACTGCCTGCGGAGAATCCTTGGCTTCAGGTGGCAAGACCGTATCTCCAACGCAGAAGTCCTCAAGGCGGCCAACATCCCCAGCATATATAGCCTACTGAGCCAGCGGCGCTTGAGATGGCTTGGCCATATGAGCCGCATGGAAGATGGCAGGATCCCCAAGGGCACGTACAGCGAGCTCGTATCAGACCCACCGGCCGTCCATGTCTCTGCTTTAAAGATGTCTGCAAACGCGACATGAGGTCCTGTGACATTGATCACAAGTCATGGGAGTCAGTTGCCAGTGATCGCCAGAGCTGGCAGACAGCCTTAAAGACGGGTCTAAAGAGTGGCGAGTTGAAGAGACTTAGTAGTTGGCAGGAAAAAAGGGGTGAGCCAACTGTGTAACAGCCCCAACAACCAATTTTATCTGCAGCACTTGTGGAAGAGTCTGTCACTCTCGAATTGGCCTTTATAGCCACTCCAGGTGCTGCTTCACAAACCACTGACCACCTCCAGGCGCTTATCCATTGTCTCTCGAGACAAGGAGGTCAAAGAAGAAGACATGATTGGCAATCTCATTGCTCATTTGCATCATGGCCATCAATTGATTCAGCCTCCAGCTAAATCTCGCCCAAGCCAGCAACATCTACCCCAACATGATGCCGTACTTCCCAGCTTCAGATCGTTTGAGAGATCTAATATCTGTGAGCAGACAAAAGTTGTCCCGCCAGAATCGCTGGTCAATTTTAAAGGCAATGGAGTACAGGTAAGGAGCATATTCCAGGTAGAACATCTCAAACATGTTATTCTTAGTGCCAGTTTGCAGGAAATCCTGATTTATATTCTGTAGAAGATTTATTGGCTAATCCATTTAGTACGTTGCATGGTTCAAGTGTTGGATAGATCTTGGAAAAGGAAGAAGTTTTTGTGTATGTGTGGATTGAAATAATGAACAGCATTCACAAAAAGTACACTATTGTCATTTTTTCCAAATTGAATGTGGCAGAACTAACAGTAATTGTGTTGTAAAACTAGATGCTTCCCTTGCTGAAAATGCCAGGCCTTTTCATGCCCTTGTGTTGATACAGCGCATTTTAGCTCTCAGCTCATTTAATTTCTTCTCATGCATTTTACGTGGGCTGAAACATTCTTGCTGTTATACGCTCAAGCTGCTGCTTATGTTTGCTTTATAGTTTTCCAGATGTCTTGTTATTTATGAAGCCTCATGCCAGCTTTCCTGATGGTGATTCTCAGGGCTGCAATCTGTTCTTGCAGCAGACTGCTAGGAGATTACTGTAAAATCTGGCATATATGTCCCAATTACTGTATTGTCTTAACAAGATTAGGGCAAGAATGCAGGGGAGTATCTTGTGCAGTGGTTTGCAACATGATGTCTCTGTAAAAACTTATTGAAAGAGGTGCGTGTTTCATTTTTTTAACCAAATGTTTAACACTTTCATCTGACATGGAACAGATGGTAGTTGATTTAGTCAAATTTTCACAGTTAGAAAAGCAAGTCTTATTAAGTAGAAGTTCATATTCCTTAGCAGACTGTATGAATCCCTTGAGTGGCTGCACTTGAAACAAAATGAAAATACACAACAGTGAGCAAAACTACTGCAATTTTTACTGGAGATTAGGGGATAACACCACAATAAACTGGATGTAGGCAGCGCAGTAATACTAAATATTGGATTGAAAATCGACCTTCTGTGCAATTCCTTACATATTTTCCTGGGTGTAGGTGTATCTGTTCTATTGGTCTAAAGGAAAGGGGGAGTGAAGCTATGAAGAGTATCTTCTACTGCTGCCTTTTTTAATTTAACTTTTTTAAAAAACAATACTTTTTATTCCATTTTTGTCCTTTCCCATTTTTGGAATTTTATATTTATAACCTAACAAACGTATGAACTGTTGTAGAAGGTAAACCTGAATTTACCCATGAAATTGGTTATTTAATGTTGGAAATGCCTGGAAGAGGTTTTTTTGACATAGCCCTGCCCTTCTGTGAGATTTGAGTTGCAGATTTCACCGAGGCCTTGGCAGCTGCTGATTTCTGGCTGCTTGGGAGAAACTCTGGCTGTGTGTAAGAGGGTCGACAGACTTTTAATTCCCCCATGCTGCCTAATTGCCAGCTACTGGAAGGCTCACAAGACTGGTCTGCAGTCACAAACATTTCCTTCCTACCTATCTGCTGAAGCAACTGAAAATCACTTGCCCCTTGGCCAATACCAGAAACTGACCACGTGGGGAATTGTGGATGTGTGAGCTTGCATGCTAGAGCTGCACGTCCTTGTACTTCACGTGAACTCGACATGTTGGTCAGAACCCCATCCTCTGCCAAACATCAGCTAAACACAGGATTCACTTGTATTTTTCGTGACACTGTATTTCATTCTTGACACTAGCACTGATGAGTGTTTTATTGGTGTGTTAAGTTATGCTTATGTAGTGACATTGATGCCATATATACCAATGACTTTGTGCCTTTAGCTATGTATATGAAAGTTTACATCTAGCGCACGGTCACAGAGCCACACCTTTCAAAAGTGTGACCTCTGAGGCATTGTATCTCAGGCCATCCTATGGAAATCTTTACTGACTCAATAATCAATCATACAAATGCAAAATACTGTAGATGCTGGAAATCTGAAATAAAAATGTAAAATGTGGAAGTGCTCAGCAGGTCTGGCAGCATCTGTGGAGAGAGAAATAGTTAACGTTTCAGGTCGATGAACTTTTTTGATGAAAGGTCATCCACCTGAAATGTTAACTCTGTTTTTCGCTCCAAAGATACTGCCTGACTTGCTGAGTATTTCCAGCATTTTCTTTGGTTAGTGTACTATACTGGTCATTGTGCCATTAATATTAAATGAGAATAGTCGACCTTGGGTCAAAGGAACAGGAGTTTATTTACAGGAGTCTTATCTCTAAAGCATTTACATTAACACTGCGCAACATGATCAGATGTGTGACATCACATCCTGTGATGATGCTGAAGATACATAATCTACCCAGCAACAGCTTATGTACATTATGCTACAGTTTTTTGAAATTAAAAAAATCAAAAATCTGATTAACAAATTGAATGAAACAAAGTAAAAGTACCAATTAAATCCTTTATATTTTTCCTAAGATACCTTTCACAAACCCACATGGAGCTCTTCATATTTTTAGCCATCATTTGCTGCCTTCATTCAGGTCAGCATTCATAGCTAAACATATGGCAAGTACAAAAATTACACAGCTGCGGGTTGTTGTGGGGGGGAGAAATCATTGAACTTACCCAGGACATACATGTTGGAAACATTTCCTGTCTCAGCAGTCCACTCTGTCTGGGACCTGAGGCTTGAGGTGAAAATTTCATGAAAATCTTGGATCCGGAAGATTTCTGATTTCTTTGTGTTTGTGAGACCACTGCTTTCTGAAAGTTGTAGGTTTTGCTGTCCTCTTTGGAAGTACAGTACCCAAAGTTCATCAGTCATGTCATGCGTCAGCTGGCTGGAAAATTTATAAACTGCAGTTGTGCATGAGTGGCAGAAAAAGGCCTTTCCAATGAAGATTTTTTGGAACAATTTTATATAGTATAGGTATTTAAATAAAATTTCTTGTCACGTAGTGTTTGGAATGAGTTTTTTTTTAAAGCTTGCTGAGTGGGACTGGTGCTTGCACTGGACCAAAGGAGACATTTACATGGCTGAACTTGAAAATGTGATGTGGCTCAAGTCAAACAGCCAGGCCTGGACTATAGCAAGTGGTCAACGGTGGTGGCTATTAAAGACTCATCTATTGAAAAACCTTCCTAGCAAGTGTTTTACCAATGGTCACATCAGCTAATATTAAAAATCTACTGTGGGAAGTAAGAACAAATATCTCACACATCCATGTAAATAGCTGAGACGGGATAGTTTTGGGGCAATAGGAGGGATGAATAAACAAATTAATATGTGTATTTTAAGCAACTAGTGCAAGTCCATGATGGGAATGTTATTATGCAAATAACTCGGTATAAGGCTTTTTGGTAGAGAACAGCAAAGTGTCGGCAACTTGAGCGAATATTAAATGACAAAATGTTACATTCCAGCCTTGTATCTTTCAATATTAATAATGTGTAATATTTTTAACCTTCGGTGAGTCACGTTGTTTCAGTGAATTTGTTATATTACAACCACAGATATGTTTAGACTGCTATCAGAAGCTGATCCTAGATTGTGAATGACAGAATGAGAGATCTGGTCATTTAATGCAAGAAAGGGCAGTTTGCATTTATGTTGCACCTTCTCATGTTTCTGGGAAACATCTCGGTGTTCACGCAAAATTTTTCTTTTGCACTAGGGTGGTTGTGATATGTAGGCATGCGAGGCTTATTGTAACAATTCTGGTTTATTTTTTTGATGGCATGAATTGAAACATGTCTGTTGGGGCCTTGAAGCTGAAGCCTGTGCTTGCAGATACAGCTCATTGATACTAACCCAGCTATTGTTAAAAGGCTCTAGCATTACAGCATTAAAGTTCTCTCATTGAACAGGAAATTACCTTTGATGGGAGATAGCTTCGAAATATTTTTAATGAGTATCTATTCCAGACTCCTCCTCCTCCTCAGAAGAACATTCAGCAGCCTAAGCAAATTCATACTCCTAGATTAGAAGGTGTGGTGTGTTGTCATCTGGTTACCTATGACAGGTTGTCACATGATGCAAAAATAAGAATAAGCCAGAATTACCCTTTTCAAGTAGCAACGTAATTTGTAAGTGCTGGATTGTACTGTGGTTAACCTTGTCTCATTCAGGAGTACAGGTCTGGCTGGATGTCAGCATAAGCACATAGCCAGGTTAGTCTCAAGTATTTTGTTGAAGGTTTGTCCTCAGAAGTGTTAGATATTTTTATCAGAATGTATTGGGTGAAATGGATTCCTTTAGGATTGGAATTACGTCTCTGTGAATGAGCTTTTTAACAGAAGCTGCGCTGACTCGTTGCAGGTACTATCTTGCATTTGAAATGTACGTTAAACTTTTCCTCTTAACACGGCCATTGAACCATAATTTGCAGTCTTTCATTAAATAATTAACTGTGCTGTAGGACAAGCAAATCAAAAGCTATCTGTTCCAAAGTTTTCTGTGGCCCAGAAATGCAGACTGAGAAGTCTTTGGCTCCAGTGATGTGTTGCTCGGATACATCATGTGTATACTGTACATGGAAGTGGTGTTCCCAGTCCAGCTTTTCTTTTTCTGACGAGCAACAGGGGAATGAAAACAGCCACCAACAGATTGATTGATGTTTGTTTTAAATGGCTACCCACCAAGCACACATTAATGCTCATAATAGCAATGCGTTGGAGCGCTTAAAGAACTATTGTGCAAAGATACTTTGCACTTCTGTTGATCCTGTGAATACTTCATTTGTATGATTTCACCTAACTAAAATATGTAACAAAATTCAAAAGTGCAAGTTCAGCACATGAAATATCACTAAGATGATACTTCAGCCTCATGCCTGATGCGTTACTTAAAAACAAAGTAGCCTCCTGCTAGCTGATTAATGCAATTGTACAGTCACTTTTAAGGCTGGTTATGAGAGTTTAAGTATGTTTGTTCTAAATAGATGTCAGATTTGACATGTATTTTTAAGCTGTTCTTCCAGGATGAAAATGTCTGCTATTCCTTCCAAGAAATAATTGTTTCTAATTGAGTTCAGCTTTTCTCAGGACACCCATCTGAACACATGCAGGTCTTTGAATTCTTAATCATACCAATTAATAAGCATTCAGCAGTTATAGTGAATTTTGATGGTGCTAAAAGGAAGCAATAAATGAAAGAGATTTGAAATTAATTGTTCTTGTGTAGGTGTGGGGTTTTGCGTTTGGAAAAGCATATACCATAGGCTTTCAAACTGGGAATTCAGACCATAGCTGGACATTCATAGTGAAGAGAAGGCCGTTAGGGCCAGGAAACTGGAAATTGTCAATATTTTTAACCATGTGCCTGTTTTGCATGTGCTTTTGGACAGAGCTGTTCATTACTCTGCCATTAACACTTTCTTTGGACTAATGCTTTGTCTTTCACCACAAGCATTAATACTCTCTTTGCCTTTGTCCCATGGCATCTTTGTTACTTATTCTCTCCTGCCCTCTGCCCGATGTCACAACTTCCCTTTTGTTCTCAACCCCCCCTCCCCCTCCCCCCACTCACTTGCTTAAAACCTAATTTTTTTTCTAACCTTTGCCAGTTCTGATGAAAGGTCACAGACCTGAAGTATTAACTCTGCTTCTCTCTCCACAGATGCTGCCAGACCTGCTGAGTATTTCCAGCACTTTGTTTTTATTTCGGTGGAAATAATTTCTCTTTCTCTACACTATCTGTTCCCCTTAATTTCTTGAAATTTTCATAAAATCGGCCCTATAACCTTCTAAAATTCAGAGAATACAACCTTAGTTTATTTCATCTCTCCTTTTCTCCACTTAGAGTCCAGGTATCATTCTGCACTCCCTCGAAAGCCAGTATATCCTTCCACATGTGCGGTGCTCAGAACCGCTCACAGTACTCCAGGTGTGGTCTCACAGGGTTTTGTTTACCCCTTGTATTCTAGTCTCTGGATATAAAGGCTGGCATTCCATTAGCCTTATTGATTATTTTCTGTACCTGTCCATGATATAATTGATATACATGGATTCCCCAAGTCTCTTTAGATATCTACTTTTTCTAGTTTTTCACCATTTAGAAAATATTGCATTCTATCCTTATTAGGGCCAAAGTGAATGACCTCACATTTGCCGTCATTGAAATCCATTTGCCACAGTTTTGCCCATTCGCTTAATCTCTTAATAGCTCTTTGTAATTTTATGCCTCCTAGTCCTCTACTGTAATTATTGACACAAAATAATTATTCAATATGTTCGCCATTTCCTTTATTTTCATTGTGAGACGGAAGTCACACTTGCCAAATGGAAACAATTTTGTCATATGGGACACTAATTAAACCTTTTTACTGGACATTGCCCAGAACTTGTTTTGAAAAAAAAAACTGAGCGGCTGCAAACATGGTTGCACATTTGCGTTCTGAGAGACAGTTGAATAGAGAGACAATGGAAGTGCTCACTGATTCAATTAACAAGATTGGTCTGGGCAACGGTGATGATCCACATCTTGTCTAAGAGCCAGCACTCCACTCACCTCCCCCCTCTCCCCCCACCCCCACCCCCCCAGCCACAGTAGCAGCTTCAGCCTCAAGACAGAGCACTTCTTCGGCCTTCTGGTACCAGAGAAGTAAGTTGGAAATTGTGCACTGGGCCCCAGCGAGAACTCCAAGACTTCAACTTTTATCAAGAACATTTCCACCCAGTAACTGAATTTCCTTTATTATGAATTCTATTTCACCCCCCCCCCCACCATTCTTTCCTCCCCTCCGTATCTATTTGTATGTATGTTTCACTCATATGCATGCTAGTGTGGTTGCGTCACATATTTTAGTAATTTTAACCGAGTTAGAGTGATGAGACTAATAAACTTACCTCTTTCTTGTTTAAAGCTAAGAAAACCTGTCTGATTGGTTCATTTGCAATTACAATTCGAGTGCAGTGAGCAAAGGGCTCAATGAAGTGGTAAGCTAAAAGCACTGTGTTTTAAAAGATAAATCCTGTTCCGGCCAAACCAGGAAAGGGGCAAGAGGGGAGCCTGAGACCCCTTCCTCAACCAGTCGTAACAATTGAAAATATCAACGTTAACCAGTTTTCAAAGGGCTTACGTTGCTCCAGGCTGCCCTCTTTTTCCTAATATTAAGAACGTTTGTATTTTCTTTGATTTTCTTTTCTTACGCCCTTTTTTTGGTGCTGTTTTGTCACCATGTGCTGTTCTATCATCCAGTTGCCAGGATCTGTGCTTTTTTTGCATCTATGTGTACTTTTTCTTTGTTTATGTTGTCCCTTAGTTCTTTAATTATCCATGGCCATTTTATTTTAGACAAGTAGGGCTCTTGCCCCTGAGGGTAGAAACTGGTGTGTATCACATAATTTTTTTTTGAACACTTCCCACTGATTTTCTGTTGTTTTACCCATTAACAGATTTACCCATTACATAAAATCAACATAATGTAAATCTAAAATCTTAGCTGTTCGATCATATTGCTGTTAGATAAATGTTCATGCACTGTTAGGCTGTTTACTAAATCTGCCTCTTTTCTCATTACTAAATCTAATATGACCTGCCCCCATTTGTTGGTTCTGGGACATATTCTTTTATTCATTCATCACTGGCATTTGTAGCCCATCTCTAATTGCCCTTGAGAAGACGGTGGTGAACCGCTGTCTTGAACCGCTGTAGTCGGTGTGGTCTGGATACAGACGCTGGGAATTCTGCAGCGTGTAACTTCTCATACTGAAGCAGTCTGTGCCTACGTGCAGGAAGACCAAGCAAACAGTCAAGCATAGGCTGATAAGTGGCAAGTAACATTCACACCACAGAAGTGCCCGGCAATGACTATCTCCAACAATAGAGAATTTAACCATCTCCCCATGACATTCAATGGCATGACCATCGCTGAATCCCCCACTATCGACATCCTTTGGGGGGGGGGGTGGTTAGGGGTTTACCTCTGACCAAAACATAACTGGACAATCCATATAAATACTGTGGATACAGGAGCAGGTCAGAGGCTGGGAATTCTGCAGGGGATAACTCAACTCCTGATTCCCTGATGCCTCTCCAACATCGACAAGGCACAAGTCAGGAGTGTGATGGAATATTCTCCACTTGCCTGGATGAGTGAGGCGCCAACAACATTCGATGCCATCCGGGACAAAGCAGCCTGCTTGATCGGCACTCCATTCACCACCTTAAACATTCACTCCCTGGCGCACAGTGTTACCATCGACAAGATGCACAGCAGCAACTTGCCAATGGCTCCTTCAACATCGCTTTCCAAACCCATGACTTCTACCACCTAGAAGAACAAGGGCAGCAGATGCACGGGCACACCACCACTTGCAAGTTCCCCTCCAAGTCACACGCCATCCTGACTTGGAACTATATCTCTGTTCCTTCATTGTCGCTGGGTCAAGATCCTGAACTCTCTTCCTAACAGCACTGTAGGTGTATGTACACCACATCCACTGCAGCGTTTGAAGAACGCAGCCGACCACCACCTCGTGGGCAGTTAGGGAAGGGCAATAAATGCTGGTCTTGCCAGTGACACTCCCAGCCCATGAACAAATTTTTAAAAAATTCCAACCTCTGACCTGCTATTGTAGTCATAGCATTTGCGTGGCTGGTCCAATTATGTTTCTGGTCAATGGTGTTCTGCAGGATATTGTTGCATATAACTATCCTGAACACAGTCAAGAAGATAACTACCTTTTTTGATGTGAGCTGGTTTATTTATCCCAATCTATACAAAAGTTAGAATCCCCCATTAAAACTACCCTGCCTCTGCTACATGCTAGTCTAATTTCTACATTTATACATTCCAGCACTTCACAGCTGCCACCAGGGAGCCTATATACAACTCCCATACAACTTTGAAGCCATTTCTATTTCTTAATTCTACCCATAAAGTCTCCACTGCCTGCCGACCTCTCATAATATCCTCTTATCATTGAAGTAATTTCATCCTGAAGCATGAAGGCTACTGCTCCCCTTCTACCATTTTCCCTAACTTTCCTGTAAACCTTATAACCTGATATACTGATTTCCCAGTTTTGACTGCCTTGCAGCCATGACTCCGTAATGGCCACCATGTCATACCTTCCAAGCTCAATTTGCACCTGTAATTTATTCAATTCGTTGCTTATATTCAGTACATTTTATACTCTTATTTGGGCCACACATACTAAACTGTTCTTCTGCTCTGATGTTTTACACAAGTTTCTTATTTCTGTCTTCTACACACAGAGGGTGGTAGATATTTAGAACTCTCTTCTGGCAATTGATGTGAGATTAATTGTTAATTTTAAATCTGAGATAGATTTTTGTTAGCCAAAGGGGGGGATTCAGGGCAAAGGTTGGTATATGGAGTTAGGTCACAGATCAGCCATGATCTCATTGAATGGTGGAGCAGGCTTGAGTGACTAAATGGCCTTTCGCTGTTCCTATGTTCCAAAGATGGCTGAAGACTGTGCCATTCCTGGTAGAATGGAGGAATTTTTTTTTAATTCATTCATGGGATGTGGATGACGCTGGCCAGGCCAGCATTTATTGCCCATCCCTAATTGCCCTTGAGAAGGTGGTGGTGAGCTACCTCCTTGAACCGCTGCAGTCCATTTGGGGTAGGTATACCCACAGTGCTGTTAGGAAGGGAGTTCCAGGATTTTGACCTAGCGACAGTGAAGGAATGGCGATATAGTTCCAAGTCAGGATGGTGTGTGACTTGGAGGGGAACTTGCAGGTGGTGATGTTCCCACGTATTTGCTGCCCTTGTCCTTCTAGTTGGTAGAGGTCGCGGGTTTGGAAGGTGCTGTCAAAGGAGCCTTGGTGCATTGCTGCAGTGCATCTTGTAGATGATGCACACTGCTGCCACTGTGCGTTGGTGGTGGAGGGAGTGAATGTTTGTAGATGGGGTGCCAATCAAGCGGGCTGCTTTGTCCTGGATGATGTCGAGCTTCTTGAGTGTTGTTGGAGCTGCACCCATCCAGGCAGGTGGCGAGTATTCCATCACACTCCTGACTTGTGCCTTGTAGATGGTGGACAGGCTTTGGGGAGTCAGGAGGTGAGTTACTCGCCACAGGATTCCTAGCCTCTGACCTGCTCTTGTAGCCACGGTATTTATATGGCTACCCCAGTTCAGTTTCTGGTCAGTGGTAACCCCTAGGATGTTGATAGTGGGGGATTCAGCGATGGTAATGCTGTTGAATGTCAAGGGGAGATGGTTAGATTCTCTCTTGTTGGAGATGGTCATTGCCTGGCATTTGTGTGGCGTGAATGTTACTTGCCACTTATCAGCCCAAGCCTGGATATTGTCCAGGTCTTGCTGCATTTCTCCACGGACTGCTTCAGTATCTGTGGAGTCACGAATGGTGTTGAACATTGTGCAATCATCTGCGAACATCCCCACTTCTGAGCTTAAGATTGAAGGAAGGTCATTGATGAAGCAGCTGAAGATGGTTGGGTCGAGGACACTAGCCTGAGGAACTCCTGCAGTGATGTCCTGGAGCTCAGATGATTGACCTCCAACAACCACAACCATCTTCCTTTACGCTAGGTATGACTCCAGCCAGCGGAGGGTTTTCACCCTGATTCCCATTGACCTCAGTTTTGCTAGGGCTCCTTGATGCCATACTTGGTAAAATGCTGCCTTGATGTCTAGGGCAGTCACTCTCACCTCACCTCTTGAGTTCAGCCCTTTTGTCCATGTTTGAACCAAGGCTGTAATGAGGTCAGGAGCTGAGTGGCCCTGGCGGAACCCAAACTGAGCGTCACTGAGTAGGTTATTGCTAAGCAAATGCTGCTTGATGGCAATGTTGATGACATCTTCCATCATTTTACTGATGATAGAGAGTAGGCTGATGGGGTGGTAATTGGCCGGGTTGGATTTGTCCTGCTTTTTGTGTACAGGACATACCTGGGCAATTTTCCACATTACAGGGTAGATGCCAGTGTTGTAGCTGTACTGGAACAGCTTGGCTAGGGGTGCGGCAAGTTCTGGAGCACAAGTTTTCAGTACTATTGCCGGAATATTGTCAGAGCCCATAGCTTTTGCAGTGTCCAGTGCCTTCAGTCGTTTCTTGATATCACGCGGAGTGAATCGAATTGGCTGAAGTCTGGCATCTGTGATGCTGGGGACTTCAGGAGGAGGCCGAGATGGATCATCAACTCAGCACTTCTGGCTGAAGATTGTTGCAAATGCTTCAGCCTTATCTTTCACACTGATGTGCTGGGCTCCCCCATCATTGAGGATGGGGATATTTGTGGTGCCACCTCCTCCAGTTAGTTGTTTAATTGTCCACCACCATTCACGGCTGGATGTGGCAGGACTGCAGAGCTTAGATCTGATCCGTTGGTTATGGGATCGCTTAGCTCTGTCTATCGCATGCTGTTTACGCAGTTTGGCACGCAATCGTCCTGTGTTGAAGCTTCACCAGGTTGACACCTCATTTTGAGGTATGCCTGGTGCTGCTCCTGGCATGCCCTCCTGCACTCTTCATTGAACCAGGGTTGGTCTCCTGGCTTGATGGTAATGGTAGAGTGGGGAATATGCTGGGCCATGAGGTTACAGATTGTGGTTGAGTACAATTCTGATGCTGCTGATGGCCCACAGCGCCTCATGGATGCCCAGTTTTGCATTGCTAGATCTGTTTGAAATCTATCCCATTTAGCACGATGATAGTGCCACACAACACGACGGACGGTATCCTCAATGTGAAGGCCGGACTTCGTCTCAACAAGGACTATGCGGTGGTCACTCCTACCCTTACAGTCATGGACAGAAGCATCTGCAGCAGGCAGATTGATGAAGACGAGGTCAAGTATGTTTTTCCCTCGTGTTGGTTCCCCCACCACCTGCCGCAGACCCAGTCTAGCAGCTATGTCCTTTAGGACTCGGCCAGCTCGGTCAGTAGAGGTGCTACCAAGCCACTCTTGGTGATGGACATTGAAGTCCCCCACCCAGAGTACATTTTGTGCCCTTGCCACCCTCCGTGCTTCCTCCAAGTGGTGTTCAACATGGTGGAGTACTGAGTCATCAACTTAGGGAGGGCGGTAGGTGGTAATCAGTAGGAGGTTACCTTGCCCATGTTTGACCTGATGCCATGACACTTCATGGGGTCCGGAGTCGGAGGACTCCCAGGGCAACTCCCTCCCTACTGTATATCACTGTGCCACCACCTCTGCTGTCCCACTGGCAGGACAGACCCAGGGATAGTGATTGCAGTGTCTGGGACATTGTCTGTAAGGTATGATTCCATGAGTATGACTATGTCAGGCTGTTGCTTGACTAGTCTGTGGGACAGCTCTCCCAACTTTGGCAAAAGCCCCCAGATGTTAGTAAGGAGGACTTTGCAGGGTCGACAGGGCTGGGTTTGCCGTTGTCGTTTCCGGTGCCTAGGTCGATGCCGTCCGTCCGGTTTCATTCCTTTTTATTAACTTCGTAGTGGTTTGCTAGGCCATTTCAGAGGGCATGTAAGAGTTAACCACATTGTTGTGGGTCTGGAGTCACATGTAGGCCAGACCAGGTAAGGACAGCAGATTTCCTTCCCTACAGGACATTAGTGAACCAGATGGGTTTTTACAACAATCGACGATGGTTTCATAGCCATCATTAGCTTTTAATTCCAGATTTATTAATTAAATTCAAAGTCTACCTTCTGCTGTGGTGGGATTCGAACCCATGTCTCCAGAGAAATACCCTGGGTCTCTGGGTTACTATTCCAGTGATAATACCACTACGCCACCGCCTACCCCTAGGAAGGGGGAATGCAGAATAGAATAGAGTCTGAATTGTGCAGTGTTTAAGTGGGGACGAAGGATTTGTGGAGGCGGGGATGTTGTTTGCAGAGATAGGTTGGGATAAGGTCATATTAGGTTTTATAGATGAGAGTACATTTGGAAGTTCATGTGCTGGCAGACAAGGAGGCACTACAAATTAGTGAGGTTAGGGAAAAGTGAGCAGGTCAGCGTGGGGTAGAATGGACCAACTGTAATGCTAGAATAAGTTGGAACTTGTTTACGGCGAAGCTCAGAAAGAGGGCACTAGAGACGTCAAGTCTTTAGGTGATGATGTGGATAAAGATTTTAATAGTATTGGGTCAAGAATAAGGATGAGGGCAAACAGTATTTTAAGAGATGGAAATAGGTCATCTTGACGGGCTAGATGCCATGTTTGAAGCTCAGTTCAGGATAAAGAACTATTATGCTACCTGACCTGCTGAGTATTTCCAGCATTTTGTTTTTATTTCAGATTTCCAGCATCTGCAGTATTTTGCTTTTGTAAAGAACCATTATGTTGAGCTTGAGTGAGCAAACCGGAAAGGGTCGTGGGATCGGGGCTTAGATACATTTCAGGTGACTTTGGATTTGCCAACATTAAGTTGCAGAAAGTTCTGGCAGATATACAACTTGGTGCTACGTAACGAGTGCAACAAAAGTCATGGAATATAGACTGATCATGAAGATGTAACGTTGGGTATCATTAACATGCATATGAAAGCTGTCCACGCGCCTACATTAATGTCACCAAGCAGCAGCATGGAGATGAATTAAGGGTTGGAGTAAGCTTGTATCTTGGAAAGTACTGATGACTGACAGGATGAAAGGAAACCCTACTGTAGAAAAGTTGATTTCATTAGGACATATAGAGTATGTGAGGTCAACAGCTGAAGGCCAGAAGAAGGACAAGAAGAGTAGTATATTATAATGATTGAAAATCTCGATACAGGTCTCAGTCATGTGAATGTGAAGAAAACCAAATAAAAGGAAGGCAGATTTGAGTTTACACAGCACCTTGCACAACCTCAGGATGTCCCAAAGCACTTTCTAGCCAATTAAGTGCTTTTGAATTGTAGTCACTGTTGTGTTGCAGGAAACGCAGCAACCAATTTGCACACAACGGGTTCCCTCAAACGGCAGTGTGATAATGACCAGATTTTTTATTTAGTCATGTTGATTGAGGGATAATTATTGGCCAAGACATCGGGGATAACTCCCCTGCTCCTCTTCAAAGTAATTTCATGGGATCATTTATGTCCATCTGAGAGTAGACAGGGTGTGGTTTAATATCTCATCCGAAAAACAGCATCTCCAAAACCACAGTGCTCCATCAGTACTGCCCTGAAGTGTCAACCTATATTTTTGTGCTGAAGTCTCCCTAAGTCAACCTAAGCGAGGAAGAGGAGGTTAGACTTTGGTAGTAATTGGAGAAAACAAAGGAGTTGAAGTTGGACTTTTTAAGGATGGGAGTGTTTGGAGTTTAGAAAGGGAGAGAAAAGTAGTGCTTGAGGGCATGTCACTGTTGACAGTGTTGGCAAGGATTAAGCCAATGAGGATCTGTTTTATAACTTGGACTAAAATAGTGTGACTTCAAAGGATGAATTTGCTATATTGTGGCTTTAAAAACCTGTGAAGGTTTTTGTTTTATTAATTTTTTAAAAAAGGACAGTTCTAATGGGTCCTCTGGGAATGCCTAAACAAATGAAAGGGGGCATTTGAGCTTAGGCAGCAAGCTAAAACTCGGCCAATGCAATGAAGGAAACAACCAGTTGGACGCTTGATGTGTTTTCTATTAACACTAAATAATTCACCCTGGATTGGGATTGATTATTGCGAAATAAGCAAAGGGCAGAGTTAACCAAATCGTTTTAATATGAAAATCAAATGCAGGTACAGTAGTGCTTAACTCTATTTAATCTCAGTTAAATGTGATTGAATGCAGCCACAGAGCAGGGATTTGAGAGTATTAGCACATATATCAGTGCATCAGGGTCTTTAGGAAAGAACGTAGCTAGTGTTCATTAATTCAATAGAAAAGTTTGTGAAACGCCTTGAGATTAGGGATTTTGAAGGCTTTAGCAAGGGCTGTTAATAAATAAAATAAATATATGCGATCTGTTTGTGGAATACTGATAAAATTCTTAGCTGAGGAAAATAGCTCTCCAGTTGCAGTGCAGTAAATAATTTATGATATCTGTCTTTATTGAACTTCAGTCTGAAACCAAACATTTATACTTCACATATTTTAAGAATTAAAGTGCTGTTAGGTTTCATTTTAGTAGTGTTATGCTTTTTTTCCCTAAATGTATTTCAATAATTTTTGCCTGACTATTTAATTTTTGCAAAAAACTAAATTGTCTAACACATTTGCATCACAGCAACAATATTGTGTGTTCACCTAGTGTGTGCCTCTAGGAATCACTTCATAATTACTTATGCATAATAATCCTTTTCAATTTTACATACAGAAGATATACTTAGTCACAGTTTGAGAAGGATGCTCAAATTCCCTCAAACTAAAAAGAAATGCATCTTTTTTGACTCTACGTGCATTGCCTTTGGATTTAGTGTTCAATTATGTAAATCTTTTTGTATCTGACCAGCAAAAATACTTGATGCTGCACATCTAAAATATCAAGTACTGTTCTATAATGCAAATAGAATTCCAGTGAAGTTTGAAATCTTGCATATTTTGGCTTTTACATAATGAAATATCTATTCTTTTGTCTTGGAGCTCTTTGTGATATTTCAAATCAAGCATCAATCTAGTCAAAACTAGGTTTCCAGTAATATGCACACACTGAAATTGAATGTAGTGCTTCCAGATTCACCGCACCATCCTCCTCCAATGCCTCTCCATCACCCAGCTGGGTGGGACTGCACTTGCCTGGTTCCATTCTTGTCTATCTAATCATAGCCAGAGAATCACCTGCAATTGCTTCTCTTTCCACTCCCACACGTTTACCTCTGGTATCCCCTAGGATCTATCATTGGCCCCCTCCTGCTTCTCATCTACATACTGCCCCTTAGCGACATCATCCAAAAACACGCATCAGTTTCCACGTGTTTCCTGATGGCACCCAGCTCTACTTCACCTCTCTTGAACCCTTCACAGTACTGGGTGAGCAGAAATTTCCTCCAGCTAAACATTGGGAAGACCAAAGCCACTGTTTTCTGTCCTTGCCACAAACTTTGTTTCCTAGACACTGACTCCATACTGGCAACATTCTGAGGATTAACCAGGCTTTTCACAATCTTAGTTTTATATTTGATCCCTAGATGAGCTTCCAATCACTTATCCATGCCATTACTGCCTATTTCCACCTCCATAACATTGCCCACTCTGCCTCACCTTAGCTCATCTGCTGCTGAAACCCTCATCCATGTCTTTGTTACCTCTAGACTTGACTATTCCAATGCACTCATGGCCAGCCTCTCTCATTCTACCTTCTATAAACTTGAGGCTATCCAAAACTCTGCTGCCTTCGCCCTAACTTTCACCAAGTCCCTTTCACCCATCCCCCCTGTTTTTTCTGACTTATATTGGCTCCCGTTTTTTAAAAATTCTTTCATGGGATGTGGGCGTTGCTTGCCCATCCCTAATTGCCCTTGACAACAGAGTGGCTTGACCAGGCAGACCATTTCACATGGCAGTTAAGAGTCAGCCACATTGCTGTGGGTCTGGAATCACATATGCCAGACCAGGTAAGGACGGCAGGTTTCCTTCCCTAAAGGACATTACTGAACCTGATGGGTTCAGCAACGCCACTTTTAAAATTCTCATCCTTGTTTTCAGATCCCTCCATGATCTCATTTCTCCATGTCACTGTAATTTCCTCCATTCCTCCAACCCTCCAAGATATCCGTACTCTTCCTTTTCTGGCCTCTTGAACATCCTTGATTTTAATCACTCCTCCATTGGTGGCATGCCTTCAGCTGCCTAGGCCCTAAGTTCTGGAATTCCCTCCCTAAACTCCTCCGCCTCTCTATCTCTCTTTTTTCCTCCTTTAAGATGCTCCTTAAAACCTACCTCTTGAACCAAGCTTTTGGTCATCTGCCCTCTTCATGGGTTGGTGTCAAATTTTTGATAACACACCTGTGAAGTGCTTTGCAACGTTTTACTGTGTCAAAGGTGCTGTATGTTCTCACTCAATGTAACCTGCACTGTTCCAATGCTACTGCTTTTATTCCACGATCGAAACAAAAGAGAGTCGCAAATTGAGTGGGAGAGGATTAGCACAGTGCCCTTTCACTTCCAGCTTAATCCAGCCAAGATTTGTAGCCCCTGAGAAATTAGTCTGAACATCACAACCCAATTTCTAGTGCTTGTGGAAAACAATACTCATAGTCACAATTGGGGACAGGGAACAGAATACATACAAAATACTGCAGGTGCAGGAAACAGAAAAACTGAAAATGCTGGAAATACTCAGCAGGTCTGACAGCATCTGTGGAGCAAGAAACAGAATTAACATTTCAGGTCTTATGGCCTTTTATCAGAACTGGGAAAAGTTAGAAATGCAATAGGTCTTAAGCAAGTGAAAGGTGAAAAAAGAACAAAAAGGTAGGTTTGTGGTAGGGTGGAAGATAGGAGAGATTAAATGACCAGGATTGGTGGTGCTGGGCCAAAGGGAATTCGGTAAATGCTTAGAAAGAAAAATTTGTTAGGGTGGAAAGAGCAGGAAGTGGAACTAATTGGATAGGTGTTTCAAAGAGTTGGCACAGGCACGATGGGCAGAATGGTATCCTCTTGTACTGTAAGATACAGAATGAAGAGAGTAATGCTTGTTTCTTGGAAACTCTGCCAGCTCAGATCCCACTCTGTCACCCAGTTGCTGGAAGAGCTAAACCAGGCAGATCTCGTCAGTCTGGAAGAGAGATCCCATCACCTCCGTGCCCTGCCATAAAATACACTCCAGGGGAAAAAATGCAATAAAAATTGCGCATGTACGCACTACTGGGTCTGAACATGAGCACAAAACGTTTGGCAGCAGGACCTGAATAACCCAATCTAAAAAAAGAAATCTAACTTGACATTTTTAATAATATAGATTAGAGATTCTAATCTGTAATATCTACCCTGTAGGAGAATGACCACACTCTACAGCAGATCTGACTTACTTCATTTCAGTCCTTGGTGATCTTTAAATCTAGACAAAATGTTGTGTCCTTTTTTGCTTTAGGTTTTGGAAAGTGTTTAGAACCAGTAGAGCTTAATCTTGTGTTATAGTGGAAATGCATGAAAGCATTTGGCTGAAAGCACCTTTCTCCATGATGGACTGTAGATGTAATAGCACTGATTTAAAATAAGGATTGGGGGAACAGCATATTCATTACTGGAATGAGGCGGCTAAAGTCAAGGATATAACTTAAATACTGAAATGGTGTAATAAAAATGCTGGTACACTGAAGTGCTGCAGGTGTGTGGTTATTGACTTGGCGCCAAATCATTCCCGTAAAAGTGCTCGCATCTGTAAAATGTGTATGCATGGACTGGCGTAGCTTTCAAATGTATTCCTGTAATTAAGGCTCTCTGAACATGCTATAGGGTTCTCCAACTCAACTATTCCTAAGTAAATCTGATGCACTTAAAAATGGATGCGCACTGTGGCACAGTGGATGCCTTTAATGGTAATGCCTTAATATTCTGTTAGTAATGAAAAGGTGGAATGATGTCAAGCTGTATAAACTAGGAACATCTATGGTTGAGTCCATGTTGGTGGCGTGGGGGAGGGGAATACAGTTTGCCTCCACATCCTGACCATAAGAAGGGAAAAAATTAACTAGTGTTCGTGCTCCTGATAACTATCCAATGACTTCTGTTAGCAGTTGGATGATGGGGATTGGGTTGTGATGGTCGCTGTTGTGGAATGGCCCACTGCCCTCGCTTTCTGGATACTCAAATGACAGATGGTTAGTTGGGTGAAGTGTCAGAGCCGCCACCTCTCAG
The DNA here is from genome assembly GCF_036365525.1 of Heterodontus francisci. Taxonomy (NCBI): domain Eukaryota; kingdom Metazoa; phylum Chordata; class Chondrichthyes; order Heterodontiformes; family Heterodontidae; genus Heterodontus; species Heterodontus francisci. The sequence continues at coordinate 8,872,853 of NC_090393.1, forward strand.
TCCACACCCCTGGCATGAGTTTCTGCTTCCATGAGAGTTAACGTAAGAGTGAAATATTTGCAAAAGAATTGGAACTGTAAAGAGAGCAGCATTCGAGAGGGAGATGCATATCTTGGTTATTTATCCAAATTTATTTTTTACGTCGTAAAAATATATGTAGTGCATTTGAAAAGTCTGTGGTACAGTGGCGCAGTGGTTAGCACCGCAGCCTCGCAGCTCCAGTGACCCGGGTTCAATTCTGGGTACTGCCTGTGTGGAGTTTGCAAGTTCTCCCTGTGTCTGCGTGGGTTTCCTCCGGGTGCTCCGGTTTCCTCCCACATGCCAAAGACTTGCAGGTTGATAGGTAAATTGGCCATTAGCAATTGCCCCTAGTATAGTTAGGTGGTAGGGAAATATAGGGACAGGTGGGGATGTGGTAGGAATATGGAATTAGTGTAGGATTAGTATAAATGGGTGGTTGATGGTCGGCACAGACTCGGTGGGCTGAAGGGCCTGTTTCAGTGCTGTATCTCTAAACTAAACTAAACTAAGTTGCTGGATGATGAATGTTACAAAAGTTTTGACTGAGGTCAAAGGAAATGGAGATCTTGAGTCTCCTTTGTGCCCTTCAATTATCATATTATAAATGGCAAGTTAGGAATTCTTTTTCTACTCAAATATATTGAAACTATTTTGCTATTTAAAGATGTTAAAGATAAATTATGGAAGCTTGTATGAAATTGGAGACCCACAGATTTAATTTTAATTCCATAGATATGCAAAAGCTAGAGACAGTTGCACCTGTTTCAGAGGGTGTAATGGACTGAAGTAACTCTGCATTGTCAGCATGTCACATAACCATTTTGCTAATCAGAGCCTCACCAAGAAGATTGCAATTGCTTTTATCCTGGGTTTATTGACATGTTAGTAGCACTAGCTCCTGACACAAGGATCTTGAATGGCTGCGGACAACCCCTAAGTGAATTCTGCAGATTCACTAAAACCAACAATCTGGTAAACATATTTTTTAAAATAAACAGTTGTTCCAACTGCTCGGCCTTAACGAATTGGCCAATGTTGGGTTGCCTGCAGCTGCGTGAGACCCATGTTTCGGGAAATAGCAACACTTGCATGCCATTAAGCCAAAGCAGTTTTAATTAACAGATTAGAGCCCATTTTTAAAAAATATCTTATAAGAACTCTTTACTGGTGCCATCCATGTTGTTGGTAAAACATGGCTAAAATAAAAATGTTTCACCTTGGCTCAAACTCTTCGAGTCATAGAGTCGTACAGCATAGAAACAGGCCCTTCGACCCACCGCGTCCATGCCGACCATAATGCCTATCTATACAAATCCCACCTGCCTGCATTAATTCCATATCCCTCTGTGTCTTGCTCATTCAAGTACCTGTCCAGATGCCTCTTACATGTCGCTACTGTTCCTGCCTCCACCACCTCCTCAGGCAGCTCATTCCAGATACCCACTATTCTTTGTGTGAAAAAGTTACCCCTTTGATCCCCTTTAAACCTCCTCCCTCTCACCTTAAATCTATGCCCTCTAGTTTTAATCACCCCTACCATGGGAAACAGACTCTGGCTATCTACCTTATCTATGCCTCTCATAATTTTAGATACCTCTTATCATGTCCCCTCTCAGCCTCTGCTCCAGGGAAAACAGACCCAGCCTATCCAATCTCTCTTTATAACTCAAGCCCTCCAAACCAGGCAACATCCTTGTGAACCTTTTCTGCACCCTCTCTAGCTTAATCACATCTTTCCTGTAGTACGGCGACCAGAACTGCACACAGTACTCCAAATGCGGCCTAACCAACGTTATGTACAACTGTAACATAACGTCCCAACTCTTGCACTCAATGCCTCGGCTGATGAAGGCAAGCATGCCATCTTCACCACCCCGTCTATCTGTGTTGCCACTTTCAGGGAACTATGTACTTGCACCCCAAGGTGTCTCTGCTCAAGAACACTCCCCAGGACCCTGCCATTCACTGTATATATCCTGCCCTGGTTTAACTTCCCAAAATGCATCACTACACACTTGTCTGACTAGATTTGTCAAGCAAATAAGTTCTTCAATATATTGTTGGTGTTCTTCACCATCACCTTGCCCCCCCATTAACAGTAAAAATAATGTAAAGCCTTTTATAAATGATATAGAATGTTAAAGGGATAAATTGTACAAGAGGTTTATTCAAAGACATATTTTTGAATCTCGTCGTCAGATATTGATATACAGCGAGCAGACTCAAGGTAGATTCAAGGACTTTTAAGTGCACATTGAGTTAGGTCTCCGACATTAGATACAACAGCAGACAGAATAATGCTGTTTATTTTGTGGCAAGTGCATTCAAAGGGAAATATGCCCTAAAATTATATTTAATGGCAAGTGAACATCTGTGTCTTCCCACAATTGTTTACAAACTCTTTTGCGCTCAAACCGTCAATGGTTGAATTTATTTATTGTGCAGCAAATGAAAAGTAAAATGTCTTCATGCCATCAGGGCAGCACATGTCACGTTTCTTATGGTCCTTCAGTTAAGCCTATACTTTGGTTCCTTAGATGCTTGCCTCCTTGCATACTACCGCTATTTGCCACTGTCACTACAGCATTACTCTGATTTGGTTCCAAATCCATTTTGACAGGTTATAGAATGGGTTGTTTATAGAGAAGGAAACCAGATGTGACAGTCCTCAGTGGCGAAATCCAGTTGCCTGCAGCCTGAAGGTTGGAAGATGAACTGATCCTGATTTGTTTCACGGCTTGTGCCCTCTCCAGTTAATTGGCTGCCAATAGCTTCCCTAATGAATGATGATGGATGGAATGCAGGTTGCCCGAGCAGGGCACTTAGAGCAATGAAAGCATCATACGTGCAGATATCACCTGCAGACAGCCGCAGTGGTAGCAAAGGAGACAGCGATCAATGCCTGTGTGCGCCCTCTCCTCCCTTTACAGTCCCTTCAGAGACAGTGTAGGATAACATTACTTGTTTTGGCAACTGACACAAACTGTTTTGATATGTTACCTGTTGCTGGCCAGAAAGTGTACATCTTCAGCTGGCTGTAAAAAAAAAACAGAACAGTGTGTGACCCGTAATTTATTGAGTCGGTCGATGAGCATCTATTTGATCCAGCCTAAGCAACAGTTTCTATAAACCCAGCTCCCTGCAGAATTTGCCCATTGAAGTGAGAAGGAATAGAGGTTTGCTTTTCTTTATTCTTCCTACAGCGCTGGAACAAATCTATCTGCCTCTGCTTCAAAGCATAGTATTAAGGTAAATAATTTCGAAAATGCCTGGACTTTTTATGGTCAAATTTTTCAAATCCAGATTCCAGCAACTCATTTATGGAGACCAGCTACCTATATTCAAGTAAAAGGTTTAAATAATGTGATCTTAATGTGATGTACATCAGATTGTTGTCAGTTGCTACAGTAAGCATAATTTAGCTCAAGATCATTGTGAAATAAAGTAATTGCAACTGAAGTCTTTAAAAACATGCAATTCAAGCAGCTTCATAACGCAGCAGTAACTATAATTTGATTATTATAAGCTGCAAGCAATTAATTTAGAAGTCTTTGTGATGCAGTAACTGCTTTTGTTTGTTTTATGGTTTTCATAGTGGATATTCATACTGCGAATAGTGGTGTGATCAGTGGGAGCAGGCATGGACATTAGACATTGTAGGTTTTGTCTTGGTAACAGGAAGAGATTGTTGTGCTTCATCCTTTTCCATTTTGATTGCATTCACCAGAAAAGCCACTCAGGAGGTACTGTTGTTGATTGACAGAACAAGATTAGACAGTTGCAAACAAATGCTTGTATCTTGTTTCAGATTGTATTTCACTCATTAACATTGTATTATTGTTCTAGTTGGACTGTTTAAACTGAAGTATTCCCAGTGTCTTAGGAATGTGTTTTTATATCCATCAAGTTGAATTGCTGCTCAGCTACCATTGACCCTTTACATGGCTGGAGGAAAACAATCAGCTGGAACCTCCACATAATTGCAACAAATATTCTGAATAGTAGTTTGAAGATTAATATTATATCTCAACAATGTCATAGTTGGTCGACTTAAACCTAGCTGGCCTGAAATGTGCCTGAAGGCTGGACAGCTATCTCTGATCTTAAACTTCTTCATGCAACCAGATTCAGTGTGTCAAACATCCCTGAATACCTATCAATTAACATCACTCTGCATGTATGACTGGAAAATGGATTGAAGAATGAATCCCATTCAACCACACCAGTGTATCGACGCGTGATTAGCCAAAAAGTATATGTAGTTAACTTGAGAACAAATGGTATCTTCATGATGGTGGCCTGTCATAGGGGCTTTGCAAACAACTGGGTTCATGGATGCAGTTCACACAACTTTAAGATGTGATTGAATAGCAGCAGTGAACTTACATATTTACTGTTTCATCATAATAAAGCTGAAAGGCTGCAGAAAATGACCGTTACTCATCCTTCAGATGTCCATTCTTACCTTCCTTTTGAAAGGCTTCCTGTGTACAAAACCATTTATGCCTAATTTGATATCACATACAAACTCATTGTACGTTGTGAATACAGTATAAGAACTAGTGATAGCATGAAGTGTTGCACATTTAAATTACGTTTTGTGAAGTTTAGAACATTAAATAAATCTGGTGCATTTAATAAATCTGGTTTCTTTGAAGCTTTAAAAGCCCTAATGTAGTCAGTGGACTTTGTACAGGTACGGTATATACAGTAATTGCATGTCACAACAATACAGTTAAGGGAGCAACTATTGATCTAATGGTTTGGTTTCTGCATTAGAGAGCTATGTGCATGCATTAATTGGAATGATTAATAACTTGCTGTTTAGGGAATGGGAAAGAAAATCAATGATTCAGCTTCAGATTAGAAATGTGTATTGTTGTGTCTCATTCATTTCCTACCCTATTATTCAGTTTAAGTGCAAACTGTTTTCTTGAGCTGCACTTTAGTTAAGTGCCACAAATTACAGTAAAAGTTTGTGATGTTTTCATAATCATCAGGATTTGGCAAACTATAGCAGATGCAGTTAATCTGACTATGTCCATTGTGAGACAGGCTTCATAATTTTAGGGCGTTAATCAATACTTTTCAAGCAAAGAAAGTCTAATCAGAGCTCTCATTTATTGCCATTCTTTGGGGAAATTTGGGCTGAATTGTACAAATCTCTGTTTGCGATGGATTGACAGTGAGATGCATCATAGTCGTGTTCATAAACTTGAGGTCGTCCAAAGCTCTGCTGTCCGTGTTCTTACTCGCACTAGTCTTGTTCACCCATCACTCCTGTGCTCACTGACCTATGTTGGGTTCCCAGTTAAGCAACACCTCCTTTTAAAATTCTCCATTTCCATGCCCCTCCCTATCTCTGTAATCTGCTACCTTACAATCCTTTCAGATATTTGCACTGCTCCAATTCTGGCCTCTTGAGTCTCTGATTTTAATCACTGTCCCATTGGCAGCCATGGCTTCAGCTGTCTAACCCCTAGCTCAGGAATTTCTCCCCCTCCCCCCACCCCTTAAACCTCTCTGCCTCTCTTCTCTTTCCTCCATTAAGGCATCCTTAAAACCAAGCTTTTGGTAATCAGCCCTAATATCTGCTCATGTGGTTCAGTGCTAACTTCTGTTTGATATTGCTCCTGCAAAGCACCTTGGGACATTTTACTATATTAAAGACACTGTATAAATGCAATTGATATTTTATAGCAGAATACTATGGAACTTTTTTTTAATGTTTCCAGCATTCACTTTGCGCTTTCAGCAGTCTGGTATTGTTCCGAATAAAGCTCAATGTGTATCAGTAGGCCAAGTTCAAACTGAAAGAGCATCATTTACTTTATGGTGCTAACATTTTGTTAAAGCACAGGTTGTGAAATCCTCAATGTGATTGACATCCGATACACTCACTGTACCAAGTAAGGCAGATTTCCAATCTCTCTAACAAGTATACCGTTTTGGATACTGTTGGGGGGGTGGGAATGGCCTATCAGGGGAAAACAGCAGCAGCCAGAGCAGTGGCACCACGGCTGACACTGTTGTTCAGCAGGGGGGGACAAAGCGCAGAAGAGCAATAGTTATAGGTGACTCTATAGTCAGGGGCACAGATAGGCGCTTCTGTGGACGTGAAAGAGACTCCAGGATGGTATGTTGGCTCCCTGGTGCCAGGGTCAAGGATGTCTCTGAACGGACAGGGGGCATTCTGAAGGGGGAGGGTGAACAGCCAGAGGTTGTGGTACACATCGGTACCAACAACATAGGCAGGAAGAGTGACTAGGTCCTGCAGGGGGAGTTTAGGAAGTTAGGTAGAAAGTTAAAAGACAGGACCTCTAGGTTTGTAATCTCAGGATTACTCCCTGTGCCACGTGCCAGTGAGGCTAGAAATAGGAAGATAGTGCAGCTAAACACGTGGCTGAACAGCTGGTGTAGAAGGGAGGGTTTCAGATATCTGGACCATTGGGATCTCTTCAGGGACAGATGGGACCTGTAAAAGAAGGACGGGTTGTATCTAAACTGGAGGGGCACAAATATCCTGACTGCGAGGTTTGCTAGCGTCACTCGGGAGGGTTTAAACTAGTGTGGCGGGGGGGGGTGGGAACCAGAGCAGTAGGACAGCTAGTGAAATAAATGAGGAGGACATAGTAAATAAGGCCAGTAAGACTAAGAGGAAGAGCAGGCAGGGAGATGTTGCGGAGCACAGCGGGACTGGTGGTCTGAAGTGCATTTGTTTCAATGCGAGAAGTATAACAGGTAAGGCAGATGAACTTAGAGCGTGGATTAGTGCTTGGAACTATGATGTTGTTGCTATTACAGAGACTTAGTTAAGGCAAGAACAGAATTGGCAGCTAAATGTTCCAGGATTTAGATTCTTCAGGCGGGATAGAGGGGGATGTAAAAGGGGTGGGAGAGTTGCATTACTGGTTAAGGAGAATATCATAGCTGTACTGCGGGAGGACACCTTGGAGGGGTCATGCAGCGAGGCAATATGGGTGGAGCTCAGGAATAGGAAGGGTGCAGTCACGATGTTGGGGGTTTTCTACAGGCCTCACAACAGCCAGCGGGAGGTAGAGGAGCAGACATGTAGACAGATTTTGGAAAGATGTAAAGGTAACAGGGTTGTAGTGGTGGGTGATTTCAACTTCCCCTATATTGATTGGGACTCACTTAGTGCTAGGGGCTTGAATTTGTAAGGAGCATCCAGGAGGGCTTCTTGAAACAATATGTAGATCGTCCAACTAAGGATGGGGCCATACTGGACCTGGTATCGGGGAATGAGCCCGGCCAGGTGGTCGAAGTTTCAGTAGGGGAGCATTTCGGGAACAGTGACCATAATTCCATAAGTTTTAAGATACTTGTGGATAAGGATAAGAGTAGTCCTCGGGTGAAGGTGCTAAATTGGGGGAAGGCTAATTATAACAATATTAGGCAGGAACTGAAGAATTTAAAAGCAAAATACTGCAGATGCTGGAAATCTGAAATAAAAACAAGAAATGCTGGAACCACTCAGCAGGTCTGGCAGCATCTGTGGAAAGAGAAGCCGAGTTAACGTTTCGGGTCAGTGACCCTTCTTCGGAACTGAAGAATTTAGATTGGGGGGCGGCTGTTTGAGGGTAAATCAACATCTGACATGTGCGGGTCTTTCAAAAGTCAGTTGATTAGAATCCAGGACAGGCATGTTCCTGTGAGGAAGAAGGATAAGTTTGGCAAGTTTCGGGAACCTTGGATAACGCAGGATATTGTGAGCCTCGTCAAAAAGTAAAAGGAAGCATTCGTAAGGGCTGGAAGGCCAGGAACAGACGGATCCCTTGAGGAATATAAAGACAGTGGGAAGGAACTTAAGCAAGGAGTCAGGAGGGCTAAAAAGGGTCATGAAAAGTCATTGGCAAACAGGATTAAGGAAAATCCCAAGGCTTTTTATACGTATATAAAGAGCAAGAGGGTAACCAGGGAAAGGGTTGGCCCACTCAAGGGCAGGGCAGAGAAGGGAATCTATGCGTCAAGCCAGAGGAAATGGGCGAGGTACTAAATGAGTACTTTGCATCAGTATTCACCAAGGAGAAGGACTTGGTGGATGATGAGCCTAGGGAAGGGAGTGTAGATAAGTCTCAGTCATCTCATTATCAAAAAGGAGGTGGTGTTGGGTGTCTTGCAAAGCATTAAGGTAGATAAGTCCCCAGGGCCTGATGGGATCTACCCCAGAATACTGAGGGAGGCAAGGGAAGAAATTGCTGGGGCCTTGACAGAAATCTTTGCAACCTCATTGGCTACAGGTGAGGTCCCAGAGGACTGGAGAATAGCCAATGTTGTTCCTTTGTTTAAGAAGGGTAGCAAGGATAATCCAGGAAATTATAGGCAGGTGAGCCTTACGTCAGTGGTAGGGAAATTATTAGAGAGGATTCTTCGGGACAGGATTTACTCCCATTTGGAAACAAACGAACCTATTAGCGAGAGGCAGCATGGTTTTGTGAAGGGGAGGTCGTGTCTCACTAATTTGATTGAGTTTTTTGAGGAAGTGACGAAGATGATTGATGAAGGAAGGGCAGTGGATGTTATCTATATATGGACTTCAGTAAAGCCTTTGACAAGGCCTCTCATGGCAGACTGGTACAAAAGGTGCAGTCACACGGGATCAGTGGTGAGCTGGCAAGATGGATACAGAACTGGCTCTGTCATAGAAGACAGAGGGTATCAGTGGAAGGGTGCTTTTCTGAATGGAGGGATGTGACTAGTGGTGATCCGCAGGGATCAGTGCTGGGACCTTTGCTGTTTGTAGTATATATAAATGATTTGGAGGAAAATGTAGCTGGTCTGATTAGTAAGTTTGCGGACGACACAAAGGTTGGAGGAGTTCCGGATAATGATGAGGATTGTCAGAGTATACAGCAGGATATAGATCGGTTGGAGACTTGGGCGGAGAAATGGCAGATGGAGTTTAATCCGGACAAATGTGAGGTAATACATTTTGGAAGGTCTAATGCAGGTGGGAAGTATGCAGTAAATGGCAGAACCCTGGGGGAGGTGGTGGAAGCAGGTATGATTGCAACGTTTAAGAGGCATCTTGACAAATACATGAATAGGATGGGAATAGAGGGGGATACGGTCCCCAGAAGTGCAGAAGGTTTTAGTTTAGGCAGGCATCAAGATCGGCGCAGGCTTGGAGGGCCGAATAGCCTGTTCCTTTGCTGTACTGTTCTTCTTTTGCTCCATTCTTGGATACTGGAGTTAGGTTTGGAGCTCCCTTTTTTACCATGTCTTTTGTGTACTGAGAGATAATGCATTGTTTGATCCCGCCTTCACTCATGTGGTCCTGATGGATGGTTAAACATGGACTGGAGCTTCTTCAGAGAATCCTGGCAACTGCAGTAAAACTGCCAGCAGTTTCGGGAAAATGCAGTAAACTTTGGGGAGGAAAATACTAAACTACCAGGAAAACCTGCTCAGGAAATAATATGCCAATGACTGCTGCATTTATATTGTAAACATTGTGTAAGTGTTGATATTTAGGAATTAAATTACTCAAGTAAGTCTTACTAGCAATCAAGTTTCTTGAACTACTCTCCCAGCATTTGGCGCTTGAAAAATAATTTGCAAATGAGCTATTACCTAGTATTGTTTTTACAGGATATGAAGAGTTTTTTTAAAAATTGGCAGTGAGCTGTAATCAACTTCAAAGCTCCCAATAATAGTTCTCCATATTTTCCTACATGCCAGACACAACAATAAGAAGTGGTTGTGGCAGCTGCTTTCAGGACATTTGGACTGTTAGTTGGTTGGCTGGCTGACTGACTATTCAAAGGCCATGAAAAGGATGACAAGACTGGATTGCAGCTGTTGTATAATAGATGGCTTGATGCACTGATTCACAACAGAATAGATGCATTTTAAATGTGAATGCTTTGTAAGGATGGGGACGAAGAACACAGGGTACGGAAAGGATCTATAATTGTCGCATGAAAGCTAGTGTCCCCTCACCTTTCTCCATATGATCACTAATCTGCATAGTTTGAACCCTCTAATTATGTTGAGTAGGAATGATCTGGTGCTTAATGTATATATTGCAACTGCAATGCATGCAGTCAGTAATTGCAATAGTTTGGTCTTCACACTTTCAAGATGGTTCAGATCCTCTGGATGTATTTTTCTTCCAGATCCTGTGTACTTCTCTGGTTTTCTGTTCTCTACATTGCTTGTTTGGGAAGGAAACAGTTCGTCAATTGCCAGTGTAATTTTGTAGAAAGTACAAAATGTATTTTGGAAATTGCATAGGTCATTGAGTTTGCAGAGGGTGCAAGGTCTGAAATGTTGTCAAATTAACACTGCATTGTAAATAGAATGGTATGTATTTGAGGCACATGTTCCAGTTTGCAAGTGTTCTCTGACAGAAGGTAATACTTTGTATCAATTTTGTATATGCAGATTACAGATATTGTTTTGGATGCCCAGCACTTAAATATTTGCATCTTCCTGCATGTAGCAGGAGGTGAAAATGATGTGCTCTTTATATTCTAGAACAGTCTCTAAGTGGTTCTGCAATGTGGTTCAAGAGTGCCAGTTCTATGGAATTGTTCTCTAGCTACATAGTTTTACCTAATAGCAAACCATTAATGCCAGAGGTACAGTTCTGCTGCTATTAGTCGCATTCTTAAACATAGAAGTCTGAAGATTAAACTGCCTCATGGATGCACTTTTTCCATTGGTCTTGCAAATTCCTGTTGGTTTAGGCACCTTTAATTCTGGCCCATTTAACACAGAGCGCAGGTTACATGCATCTGTTTGATAATTGATGGGCAAGGTGCACAAGACCAATAATTAAACAACTGCATCAGCCAACTTATGAGCAGGAAACTTATGAAAGTAGGCTGTGCCTCCCTCCAGAGGTTGTCATTCTATTTGCTTGTTGGGTTGCTGCTGTTTTCAACAATTTGCATTTTTATAGCACCTGTAATGTCTCAAAATTTCCCAAGGTGCTTCACAGAAATGTAACCAGACAAAAATGGACTCTGAAACAAAGGAGATGTTAGGGGTGACTAAAAGCTTTGTCAAAGAGATGGGTTTATGAAGAAGGTCTTGAAGGAGAGAGAGGTGGAAAGGAAGAGAGGTTCAGGTAGGGAATTGCAAAGCATGGGATCCACACCATGAAGGTGCGCCCATTACCATTGGCAGGAGTGCTGTAAGGCATATGGGACATCAAAAATTGAGAGATGCCCACAGTGGTAAAATTCTGGTGTGCATCTGAGATTCCCCAAATGAAAAGTCCTAATCTCAGTCAGAGATTGTCTATAAGATTTGCTTTTCCTGTCAAGGGAACTGGAAGGGAAAGAATGGATTCCTGCCAGTCTCACTAGATAGAGTGCAAATGGCATAAATTGACCATACGATGACACCTGCCCTCTTATTTGGAAGAGACCATGTTTCATTGAAGTGTATGGAAATCTAACAAAAACTACTGTGATTAGTAATTTTAAAATCTGGGAAGAATAAATTAAAAGTAAGCCCAAATCTTGCAGTAAAAGGTGAACCTGTTAACCTAAATAAGCTTTACTGCAAATTCCCTTTAATACCTGAAGTTTAACTCTTGTCTCAAAGATGTTTTTCATTCCACTTGCCTTTGTGTACTTAGCATGGTCAGAATTAGAGAATCCTAAGCCAGCTGGAATGTGATTTCTATTGAGTGAAGAGATTAGGCCCAGGGATGTAAATACAGGCCTTGCTGCCTGTTAGTTCATCTTTTAAACTATTACTACAGAAGCGAAGCCAGCAAAGCTGGCTTGATACATGCATTCATTGAGATAAAGAGAACAGTGTCAAAGCAATTAAACTAAACAGATTTTCATTAAGTAAATTGCAGCAAGGATGTGCTGTTTGCAGCTAGACAACAATTAGTGTTAATATCCATGCCACTTTGCCTCCCTCATATTCATTTGATTGTAATTTGTGCAAATGGATTATGCTTGGACCGCAGGGCTGTGAGATTGGCCTCTTTGACGGTTTAAACAGGTAGTTTTTTTTTAATAAATTGTGGGAAATGCTATTAGGTTTGTGATAAAAACCCCTACATTTAATTAATCCTTAAATATTAATAGGCATGAATGAGCTGAGGATTTTGATCAGTGCACAGTGGGAAAAGGCTGTGAACTTTTCAGAGCTCGACTGCAACATAATCATTTTATGCTAGAATGTGCTTGGCGAAGACCTGAATCGACAGGCGTTTAACAATAATTAGGAGTGAGTTATTAAAGCTGACTTTATTCCTCGGAGAGGTGGAATCAGCTGATGATGGTTAAGCATGGAAATGTACTGCATAAACACTTTAGAAAAGGTTTTGCTTTTCTCTAATTTTCCAGGTTCAAGCTTCACTGGAAGCAATCTGACATCGAATGAGAAACCTGAAACAAAGGGACCAGGTGTTTCCAAGGTTTCTGGACTAGAACGTAGCCAAGAGCAGAGCAAGGAGACACCCTTTGTGCCGCTGGTGCCAAGCCCTCCAGCTGCTGTGGTACCTCCAGTTTCTTCAGCGTGTGCTTCCAATAGCACCACGAGTCCGACGGTAAAGGAGACCATATACCAGGCACAGCCACAACCAAGACAGCCAACACCGCAGTTACAGCCGCAGTTACAGCATTATCCTCTGTCTCAGATTCACACGCAGCCTCCTGTACATCATCAGATTCATCACCAGATACCTTTCAACAGTCTTAATAGTATCAGGTAAGCAGGGAGGATATTGCATTACTTTCAGAATCCACATGGGTGATTTTTTTGTACTGTGGATGAGGAGTGTTAGTGCTAAGGACTAGACCACTTTCTATTTTTGGCACAGTGCTATTATTGACTGCTCCCTGGTCAGGTGTGGTACAACTCTGTCCCAGTATAATGCCACAGCCTCTACCTTAGAGTACCAAATTTTGCGACTGCGTGATGTTTTTCCCATTTCCTACAAAAGTTATTCTGTGACCTCTGAATGGAATTGCAAAATTAGGGGCTGTTTTGTGCTGTTACTATGCTCACTAAGAACTGGATTGAGATGAAAACCTTATTTCACGTAGGATCTTTAACTAAGAGACCTTCATTCCGTCAATCTGGGTTGGGTTTGAACCAAGGTCCCATAGATAAAAGGCCAGTATTTTATCAATTCTTCACTCCATTTGTGAGTGATGATTAGCTAAAGCCAAAACTTGCTAAGTTTCTTAACATGCTTGCACTCTATATTTTAAATAATAAACACAACAATTTCAACCCCAGCATAAGAAGCTGCTTTCTTCCCTCAGTCCATTTATTCTTTGTAAAGCTGTATTATTTTCTACAGGTTTAATGTTGAAACCTGGAATAAATATTGATTTCATACATATTGATTTTGTGAAACCTAACCCATTTCATCCAGGTCCAAAGGGAACTGCTAATGCCAGTCTCCTGTCACCACCCAAAAAACTGAAATTTAAGCAAGGGTAAAACCTAAATAGCAAAATTGGAAGAAACTATTCAGCTATTTGGTAGTTAACTGTAACTGTTGCTTAAGGAAACAGTGGTACATGATGGATCAGAATGGCAATGGTGTAGTTGACTGAATTTAATCATGGTTAAACAAAATTTCTCTTGGGGGTGGAGGGTGCTGCTGGAGACATGCATTATCGGTTAGTGACCATCATAGATTAGTCCAAATTAACTATTGCTGGTATGTCCAGTTATCTTCATGAGGTTTTTCACTCAGTTGTAGTGATACAAGTAATTTTGCATGATATGTTAAGAAAGACAGAGAATCTGTATTGACATAACATCCTATCGTGTCCCTCGGGAAGCCCCCAGAACACTTCACACACCATTGCTTTTGACGTTCTCTGTTAGGTAGGGTATCTTTGAAGCACAAGTTTATTTTTTAAAGGAAGTCTTGTATTTCTATAGCGTCTTTCACGACCACCAGACTTCCCAAAGCTCGTTACAGCCAAAGAACTACTTTTGAAGTGTATTCCTGTTGCAATGTGGGAAATGTGGCAGCTAATTATTGTACAGCAAACTCCCACAAACACCAATGTGATCAGCAGATTTTGTGATGTTGATTGAGGGATAAATATTGGCCAAGACGTTGGAGATAACTCCCTTGTTCCTCTTCGAAATAGTGTCATGGGAGCTTTTGTGCCCACCTGAGAGGGCAGAAGGGGCCTCAGTTTAACTTCTCATCTGAAGGATGGCCCCTCCGACAGTGCAGCACTCCCTCAGTACTCAACCGTTTTTCCTTCCCTCATTCATTTTTTAATTTCTCTGTCCAAAATGACATCCAAGAAGTTACACAGCCGATATTTCATCTAGGCAATATGTGAGTGCAATCTGGGGTGACTCACTCCAATTAATTTGTGAGGAAGCACCTGGCCTCCTTGTATGACTGCATAAACAGAGTTTGGAGTTCACATCATGGAGAACCGTCTGTGCAATCATATCATTTGCAACTCCAATGTTAATTTTTACAACAAAACTAAATCCATGAGCAAAATTTATATTGTTAAAATGCAGTGTTTCTGTAGCTACTGAAAGGGAAACTTGCCATCAGTGCTTTTCTCAAATTCAGGATAGTCACAAATTTCTTTTTTCCCTAAATATATTAAACTGTGCAGATGTAGCACGATTCATATAGCATTAGAAATATTGAATACATTGTACAAATGGTGGATGTGTGATTAGAAATGAGATGCCAGGTCTTATAAGCCCACGTTTGTCATATATATATATTTTTTTAAATGAAGTGCTGCTATATGTCATGCCTCATATTGTACACACTGACATCATTGGGTTTGTTCAGTGGAGGACCATATCTATTGCAGTGGTTGTGTCTGGTGTGTGTCCTGAATCAGCAGGAATTTTTCTCAATTGACTGACCAAATTAGATTTCCCTGCCACAACTTTGTTCCCTAACCACCAACTCCGTCTCCCTTCTGTCCACTGTCTGACGTTGAATCGGACCATAGCAACCTTGGCATACAATTTGATCTGAGCTGATCTAATCTATCCCGTTCATCAGCGAGGTCGCCTGTTTCTACCTCCATTGTATCGTCTGTCTCAGCCCGTTTGCTGCTAAAATCTTGATTTCTTTTGTTCGCCCCCAGCTCAACTATTGCAATGGTCTCGAGGCCAGCCTCCAATCTTCCACCTGCCATAAACTTGAGTTTTGGATGAGCTAATATCCTGACTTAAACCAAGTCCCATTTACCCATCACCCCTAGCATACAAAGCTACGGGCCAAGTGCAGGAATATGGGATTAGAATCGTTGGATGCTATATGACTGGCACAGACACGTTGGGCCGAAGGGCCTGTTTCTGTGCTGTATAACTCTATGACCCTGTGTTTGTGAACCCACATTGGCCCCAGTCCAACAGCAACTGGAGTTTAAAATTTTTATCTTTGTGTTCAAATCCTCCATGGCCTTGCCCTTCCCTATCTCTGTACCTGCAGCCCTACAACCCTATAATATCTTTCCCGCCTTCCAATTCTGGCCATTTGTATGTTCCCAATTTCCTTCATCTCCCCCCGCCCCCCCAAAATTAGCTGCTATGCCTTCAGCTGTCTAAGCCCTGAGCTCTAGAATTCCCTCTTTAAATCTCACAATTTCTCTGTCCTCCTTCAACGTGGTCCTTTAAAATCCATTTTGACATTTTAATATTTTAATATCTTCATGTGGCTCATTTGTCAAATTTTGTTTAATAATGCTGCTGTGAAGCACCTTGGAATGCTTTACTATGTTAAAAGCGCTATGTAAATGCAAGTTAAAATTATGCAGCAGCTCCATTACTTGTTGCACCCATATGGTACAACAAGTAATGGTCTGCTCTATAACTATAACATGTGGACAAATATGTTTTTGGCAGATATTAATTTGTGCCCACCATCTGTGTCATTCTCCAACTGACTCATCTATCCAATTTATGATATGCATCTAATGTAGTCCACAACCTTAATACATTGTAAAATTTTTGAAGTAGAGATTAAGTTCAGGAATTCTGCTTCTCAGATAAAGTGCTGTTCTATCTGATTAACAAGTACCAGTAACTTTTTGCAAGCAAAGCTTTATGATCAAATTTTTAAAAACATTGCGTGATGCCAAGAGTGTGAAATTAGCGAAATTAGCACAATTAGTTAAATGGACTCAATTACTGGAGCAGCCAGGCAGCGTAAAAACTGTTCAGAGATGAGAACAGAAAGTGCTGGAAATACTCAGCAGGTCTGGCAGCATGTGTAGAGAGAAACAGTTAACATTTCAGATCTGTAACCCTTCATCAGAACTGGCAAAAGTTGGAAATGTTTGAGCAAGTGAAAGGGGGGAGGGGGAGTAGAAAAACAAGAAAGAAGGACTGTGATAGGACGGCGGGCGGGGGGAGATTAAATGACCGATGTCATGGAACAGAATGCAAATTGCGTGCTAAGTAGTTGTAGTGAAGACAAAGCACAAGTCCAGAGAGAGTCTAATGGCAGAATAATGAACAGCTCTGTCCGAAAGCAAAAACATGAAAAATAAGTTTAAGACAAGCACATGGTTAAAAATAGATCAATAAAATATATTTAAAAATAAATGAAATAAAAGTAAATAAAAAATAATGGTCTGAAATTATTAAATTCAATATTGAGTCCAGAAGGCTGTAGAGTGCCTAATCGGAAGATGAGGTGCTGTTACTTGAGCTTGCGTTGATGTTCACTGGAACACTGCAGCAGGCTGAGGACAGAAATATAGGCATGGGAACAAGGTGGTGAATTAAAATGGTAAGCAACCGGAAGCTCGGGATCATGCTTGTGGCCCGAGCAGAGGTGTATTACAAAGTGGTCACCCAATCTGCATTTGGTCTCCTCTGGCAGAGGAGACGGCACAGTGAGCAGCGAATACGGTATACTAAATTGAAAGAAGTAGAAGTAAATTGCTGCTTTACCTGGAAGGAGTGTTTAGGGCCTTGGATGATGAGGAGAGAGGAGGTAAAAGGGCAGGTATTACGGTCCTTCCTTTTTGTTGTTGTTCTCCCCTCCTCCCTTTCACTTGCTCAAAGACTGTTACATTTCTAACTTTCACCAGTTCTGAGAAGGGTCACAGACCTGAAACATTAACTCTGTTTCTCTCTACACAGATGCTGCCAGACCTGCTGAGTATTTCCGGCACTTTCTATTCACATTTCAGAGATCCAGCATCTGCAGTATTTTGCTCTTAGAAAAACTGTTCATTTTGTTCCCTCATATTACAGCTCTTGCCAGTTTTTTTTCCAGATAATTCTGTCAGCAGTCACTATTTAAACCAAGACGACAGAAGTTCATATTAGTCTGAATGTTTCCCTTTTTGATTTGACCACTGCTACACTGAATGTAAACACAAGGAATTGTTTCATTGACATTCCCAAATCACCAGAGAAGCTGTCTGTGCTCTGTAATTTCAGATATCATTTTGCAGGCTAACATGCTGGCTTTACTAACCAATGTCATCCAGGATAATGAAATACCATAAAGCTAAATTTATCTGTCAATATCGAAATTACCGCAGCCCAATTAACTTCAGAAAGAAAAAATGTATCCAAATAAAAGAATTGTAGAACTTTGTGCAACAGAGCAGCCCTACACTTACAAACCAGTAAACTGCAAAATAATTTAAGTTTTCATTACGATGGCAACATTAAATTAATAGTAGAAAATGACCCTTCATCAGAGGAAATGCCATCTTAGATTTCCTTGAGCATGTCTAGAAGTTGGAAGTATATTTAGGATGTAACATTCTTGGCTATATTTATGTTTTAAATAGCCACATTTGAAAGTTATTAATACATACTTCAGTTAAATGTTGCATTATTTGCACAGTTAACTGCCATATTGCTGTTAATAGTTGCCTCATGTTTCCAACCACATAACTGTGGAGATGAGTCATCCAGTGTTTGATGCGATTTCCAGATTTTCACTTTAAAGTAACCAAGTCCATAATATGATTGAATTTTACATTCAGTTTGAGGGAGAGAAGAGTGAGTCCAAGCCTAGTATTTTAAACCTAAATAAGGGTAATTATGAGGGCATGTAAGCAGAGCTAGCTAAAGTGAGCTGACAAATCAGGTTCAGGGATAGGTCGATAGAGATGCAGTGCCAGACATTTAAGGGGATATTTCAGAATACACAGAATAAATACATTTCAATGAGAAAGAAAAATTCCAAGGGTGGGACCCACCATCTGTGGTTAACTAAAACAGTTAAAGATAGTATCAAACTTAAAGAAAAAGCCTATACTTGTGCAAAGATGGGAGGCAGGTCAGAAGATTGGACAGAATATAAATAACAGCAAGGAATGACTAAAAGATTGATAAGGAAGGTAAAATTAGAGTACAAGAGAAAGCTAGCTAGGAATATAAAGACAGATAGTGAGAGTTTCTATAGATATTTTAAAAAGAAAAGCTAACCAAGTGAGTGTTGGTCCGATAAAAAGTGAGTCTGGGAAATTAATAATGGATAATAAGGAGATGGCAGATGAATTGAACAGATATTTTGCATCGGTCTTCACTATTAAGGATACAAGTAACATCCCAATATTAGCTGTAAATCAGGAAATGGAAGGGAGGGAGAAACACAAGAAACTTACCATCACCAGGGAAGTGGTACTGAACAATTTGTTGGAGCTGCGGGCTGACATCATCCTAGGGTGTTAAAAGAAGTGGCTAGTGAGATAGCTGATGCATTAGTTTTAATTTTCAAAAATTCCCTAGATTCGGGGAAGGTTCCGTTAGATTGGAAAATAGCGAATGTAACTCCTTTATTCAGAAAGGGAGGGAGACAGAAAGCAGGAAACTACAGGCCAATTAGCTTAACATCTGTCTTAGGGAAAATGTTAGAAGCTTTTATCAAAGATGTTATAGCAGGGCATTTAGAAAAATTCAAGGTAATCAGGCAGAATCAACATGGTTTTGTGAAAGGGAAATCATGTTTAACCAATTTATTGGAGTTTGTTGAGGGAGTTACATGTGCTGTGGATGAAGGGGAACTGGTGGATGTATTGTACTTAGATTTCCAGAAGACATTTGATAAGGTGTCACATCAAAGGTTATTGTAGAAAATAAAAGCTCATGGTATAGGGGGTAACATATTGGCATGGATAGAAGATTGGCTAGCTAACAGGAAACAGAGAGTAGGCATAAATGGGTAATTTTCTGGTTTGCAATATGTTACAAGTGGTGTGCCACAGGGTCCTCAACTTTTTACAATTTATATAAATGACTTAGATGAAGGGACCGAAGGTATGGTTGCTAAATTTGCTGATGACCCAAAGATAGGTAGAAAAGTAAGTTGTGAAGAGGACATAAGGAGGCTACAAAGGGATATAGATAGGTTAAGTGAGTGGGCAAAGACCTGGTAAATGGAGTATAATGTGGGAAAGTGGGAAATTGTCTACTTTGTTAGGAAGAATGAAAAAGAAGCATATTATCTAAATGGTGAGAGATTACAGAGCTCTGAGATGCAGAGGGATCTGGGTGTCCTAGTGCATGAATGGCAAAAGGTTAGTATGCAGGTATAGCAAGTAATTAGGAAAGCTAATAGAATGTTATTGTTTATCGCGAGGGGAATTGAATACAAAAGTAGGGAGGTTATGCTTCAGCTATACACGGTGCATTGGTGAGACCACATCTGGAGTACTGTTTACAGTACTGGTCTCCTTACTTAAGGAAGGATGTAAATGCGTTGGAGGCAGTACAGAGAAGGTTTACTGGACTCATACCTGGAATGGGAGAGCTGCCTTACTAGGAAAGATTGGACAGGCTAGACATGTATCCACTGGAATTTAGAAGAGTAAGAGGCAACTTGATTGAAACATATAAGATCCTGAGGAGTCTTGACAGGATGGATGTGGAAAGGATGTTTCCCCTTGTGGAAGAATCTAGAACTAGGGGTCACTTTAAAAAAAATAAGGGGTCGCCCATTTAAGACAGAGATGAGCAGAAATTTTTTCGCTGAGGGTTGTGAGTCTTTGGAATTCTCTTCCTCAATAGGTGGTGGAAGCAAAGTCTTTGAATATTTTTAAGGCAGAGGTAGATAGATTCTTGATTAGCATGGGGATGGAAGGTTATCGGGGGTAGGTAGAAATGTGGAGTAATCAGTTCAGCCATGAACTTATTGAATGGCGGAGCAGGCTAGAAGGGTCAAGTGGCCTACTCCTGCTCCTAATTCGTATGTTCGTATGTAAGTCGGCCAAAAAGTGCAAGGGATGTTTCAGACTCGATCTTCCAGGAGATGACTCATGTTTATCTAACTGTAAACAAGCTATCTCACCCTAACCCTTTCATTTACCTTCAAAACATCCAAACACTGCAGTGAAGATACTTTCAAATGTACTGGGGCACTTTGGAAATAAGCACAGGATGGATCATCCAATTAACTTGTCCTTACTTGTTATAACAATACTTGTCCAACACTAAAGATTACAAGATCACTTAAAAATGATTACCAATTAAAATTTTAAATTCAATTTCCTACCATGGTTCTTTAACTGAAAATTGTTTTTTTTAAATCAAAAATAGCACCACGGTAAATATTAGTGTCCTCTGTAATGAGAAAAAGCACAAATCAGTGAGACTGAATTCTCATAAATATAACTATGTACATGTTTTGGTTAGAATGTGAAATGTGATTTACGTGAAATTAATTGACTCTGGATTGTTTTAACATGTCTGCAATAGAGATGGCACAGAAAATATCAAAGCTTTGTTTTAGTCCCAGTAGATGAGATGTATATTTGTATTTTTATTTTTTTGTCATATGTTAACTAATTGAATTTTTTTCTCCAGCAGCAGGAGTAGCAGTGCCAGCAGTGCTGCAAGCATCAGCCTACCCAAACACTTGCCTTCATCCCCCCAAATCCACCCCCATCTTTCATCCACTCCAGTTCTGCCCCTATCTATTCCAAACCTTGCTACCTCACATAATTTCTCCCTGAGGCCTCAGACTCACCCTCATCACCACGCCATGTTTGCAACACCAGCTACCTTACCACCACCACCACCTTTAACGTCAAACAGCCTTGTTGTACCGGGTCATCCTGCAGGACCTGGCTATTCAGGTAGGTGCAGATTCTTATTCCCCCATGTATTAAAGATATTGTTCAATTGTATTTGTCATTGAGAATTTTGCTTGTTAATATTTTTAATTCCTTTTGAATTCCCCAAAATGCCAACTTTTTGTTTAATTTCAAGGGTTCTAGTGTTTCACTATAGTCCTGTCCTTTTTTTTAAAGTGAGCGTTGTGTTTAATCAGTTCATAACCCAGTAGGACGGAAATGGCCTCGAGATGAGGAAAGGTTATTGCATGAAGAAAGTCAGAACTCTCACTTTATTCATGAGATTCCTTGATGTTTAGAAGCCAGTCTAATTGATTATGTAACTGAAGCATGTACAAAAAATATAATGTAATCCAATCAAAGTTTAATTTCATTCATTTATGTAGACATCATCTTTTGTTTTATGTGAATGTTTCAGATGCTTCAACATCTCATACCAGTGTTCTTAACAGAATTGTTTTGAGTTAAGATAATTGCACATACCTTGGTCATTACAGATGTAGCCTTCAGAACTGATAAAATGAAGAAATAGCAGCACACCCAAATCTTGTAATGGTTTAAGGCATCCACTCAATGAGCATTCTGGTATTATAGTGGATTGATATGCTAACAGCCTATGCCATTGAGAGATAGATGTAGAATTTGACCAATGACCCCCATTATTTCCCTTTCCTTTCTTCACTTCATGCACCACCCCCCCAAACCTGGAAGAGCCCACACTTGTCATAGTGGCGGGGGGTGGTGGAGCTTTGGTAGTGGGGGGTGATCAAAGAATTAGATTTGTGCTTATAAACCATAACTACAGCTTCAAAACTCAAACAACCTTTGTTTTTGTTTTAAAATTCAAGCACATTGGTTTTATCATTATGAATTTCAAGTTAAAAAAACAGCATTGGCAAAGTCTAAAAACCGATCATCTGCCCTCCCTGTTGAGAGACAACGCATACCACATTTGGGGAGCCCCTAAATAACAGAGAAAATATTTTATTACAATCCTGTCAGTTGTAGATTTGAGTTGGAAGGGAGGGAGGAATTGGTGTGTACATCACCTTTCAGGAAGCAACCTTGTTGATCTAGTGAGATGGGCTGTTACTTGCTTTTCATCCTCCCAGCAAAATATTAGCCTGATACAAAATCCTTGTTTCAGTCTTCTTGGGTATTCAAAATCAAATTTCCTCCATATTTCATTTCCTGGAAACTTTGAATGCTGCAATGATGTTCAACAGTCCTTACTTAAGCTAATTGTTTTTTGTAATACATCTGTCATGTTTGAATAATTGTACTGAACGCCACTTCAAAGGAGATTTTTTTGCGGCGTGTTAAATAAAATCATCTTGTTTTATTGTAAATTTTCAAGTCCTGCCCAAAAGTGTCAGAGAAACATTTGCCCTAGATATTTGTATTGGTAATTAACAAGATTGTTGTTTCATCCCTTGAATTACACTTGTATTTAATCATTCCATTCATTTTAACTCAAAGGGTAATGACATTTTAATAAGTAGTTTTTCAAATGTGTTTATCTTACAAGGTAACATAATTCAGACTGATTTTTTTCTCTTGAAGCTGTATTGAATACAATTGTCTGGAATGGTGTCAAGAAACATGTCCTCATAAGAGCATATAATTTTGTTTTATTAAAAATGCATGTTTTCAGCATGCTCCTGATGTTGCTATGCTACTAGCAGTGCAGGTGATTCAGAGCATTAAGTTCTGGCTATTTAAAAGCAGCACAAACGAGCTCTGAAACGCTCATGTAAAAGTAACCAAATTGTCACTGCTGCAGACCTACCCATTTAAAGCTCACAATGCCCTTTTACAATTTGGATGAATAGAAAAAGATATCTTGCCAAAGTGCCAACTTCATCAATGTCTGGAGGACACATTTCAAATAGCGGTATTGCTGTCTGCTCTTATGGAGACAAGTACAGTGTCTTAGCTATCTCCTTTAGGAGGTGGACTGTGTGTGTGTTTCTCATTTCCCCAGTTTGTTTTCTGCTGGGATGACTCATGTGGTTCTCTTCTGTCTTTAGATACCAGCCTGTTGATATCATTCAACCAACCAATCATGTATTGTCAGCCTCAGTCGGGAATTCTGATTGGTGCTTTGTCACAGGCATCTCTGTTACCTCCACCAATGAGTCCTCACGTAGAAAACCACCACAGCATGACCTGCAGAAACAGGGAATGCCAGGTGAATATTTGGCCTTTTCTTTTCCAACTGACTGGCCCACGGCCCTTGTGTTTCTTTTTTCTCTTCCAGAGCATGAACTGCTGAGGCAGGAGTTGAACAACCGGTTTTTGGTTCAGAGTTCCGACAGGGCAGGGTCGCTAGCCCCGCCACCATTCTTGAGGGCAGAGTTTCATCAGCATCAACACCAGCATCAGCACATGCATCAGCACACACATCAGCACACGTTTGCTCCTTTTCCTGCGAGTCTGCCACCGACTCCTTTCATGCCGCCCACTGCACCACCTATAGTGCATACCCCAGGCAGAAAAGTGAGGATAAGTAGAGCATCTCTTGACTCCCCCTCTCTCCTTACAAAAAAAAACCTTCCATCTCTCTTGCCATAGTGACCACAGGTTGGCTAATGTGGTTCGTAGAAAAGAAAAAACACCAGTAGCACTTATTTTTCTATTCCAAACCTCCTGTGATATCTTTTGACCATACAATCAATGAACAGCCAATTAAGGTGGAAGGTTGCCTGTCTGTCTTGAGATGTTTTATGTACATTCCAGTACATTGAACTTCAAACTTTTGGCAGTTGCCATCAATTAATATTTAGAGAGAGCAGTACCCTAAAACATGTTTAATATTTGATGACTGTTAAGTTAATACTGTCCTGCTATTTTAAAATACCACAAAATGATAGTTGCAAGAAGAGTTGTTTCAGAACTTGATAAGCAACAACAACTTGCATTTATATAGCACCTTTAACATAGTAAAACATCCCAAGGCGCTTGAGAGTGCTTTAAAGTGTTGTGTGGTCAAAAGACAGAGAAATTACAAATCATTTCTAGCCCTTGGGATACATTTGTTCTGTGCTTATATCAGGGCTGCGGGTTGAAATTTTAGTGCAATAAACCATTTTTATTTATCAGTATAAAATAATTGCATATGACCTTAAATATATGCTATATGGACATTGCGTGCTGGCAAAACGTGAAATACCACAGTAGCCCAGTGTGGAAGAATAAAGTATAAATATATCCACAGTGATGTTTTTATACATATTCTTTCTGTGAACTGAAAACAGTAGTATTCCTTTAACTTCTGACACACAAACACTATTTATATAGCATAGTTAGAGTTGAGAATGTATAATTAAAATCACCTTATGCCATATACCCATAGAATCTGACTCATAAATGCTCAGTTGGCTATTGTTTCTTTACTTTGGCTAGTGTTTAAAAACAATTAATTTGTTCTGGTTTACACACCAGCTCACCATGGTGCTTGTGCAAGCTGCATGCATGTCTACTCCTTTTTAAATGCCATTTCCAAATTTTCCACCAAAAAAATTTATAAAGAGAAGCAGTTTAACTGCTTATTGCAGAATGTTTCAATTTTTTTAATGCAAAAAAAGCTACCATGTGTTCTAATTACGGTCATAAAGAAGTGTGTGTATAATCTACCTAGTGTATGTTTTTGTGATTAATGTTGTTTATGCTAAGTGGCAGACATCTGGTAATGGCTATAATTAATGAAATTATGCATGTGTTCCGTATACATAGTTATTATATTCAGCAGCAGCTGCCATGCCAAATGGCTGTGTGTGAAGACTTTCCATTTCTTCATGTCCCTTAATTGTTTAAAGATGACATATGTAGAAGTAATTATTAAAAGCTGGTTATCGATTTTTCCAAAAGAAATTGTAAGTAGTTTGTGCCAGGTTGAAAATGATTAGCAACTAATAATATTGATCAATCATTAGCCAAACTTGATTGCACATGATGATCAGAGGATGTGTTTAATTCATTTGGACAGCTTCAGAGCTTCACAGTGACAGAGTGACTTAGATGTTAGGCAAAATAAAATCTATTACAACTTGTTTTTCCTCTTCTTTTCAGTTTGAAAAGTATACACCAAAAATAGAAAATCCTTTCTATCGGCATTCTAGTGTGAGTGTCCTCCTTTTCTCGAGAGCTCATTGTGTGTGTTTCAGCTCACACCCACGGTTTTTTTAAATGTTATTTTGATCAAGCATCATTTCGTATGTTAAATGTGGTGTTTCTACTCTTGTGGTTTCCAATGCATCTGCAGTTCATCAAATTAGCTTCAATTTGCATTTCAAACAGAGACCGGCCAAATATAGATTAGGTTATTTTGAGCTTCAGTTTGAAGGCAGAATGTGCTTTGGACAGTCTCTCTCTCCTTTTGGGTTGCTAATGCCAGTTTAATGTCATTGTGCATCCAGGACATGCTTATTTGATGGAAGAGGTGTTATCTCAACACATGCAGATTAAGCATCTGAGTGTTCATGCTAGCAGCTCTGGTGTAATTTGAAAAATGTTACACGTTAACACTTTCCCATAGAATACAAAAATAGATAGCTGTTTACTTGTTTGGATTACGGATGCAATACAATTTAGGCTGCAGCTGCCTAAAAACTGTTGCTGAATTGCAATTCTGTTTAATAAAGATATTTCACTTTATTTGGCTACACTGTAGCTGAAACTATATTGTTGGGCAGTTGTTGGAGAACAGTTGTCTCACACAGATGTGATGCAAGATCATTGCAGTAATTTAATTTGGTAATACAAAAACTGAGGCGATGGGGGGGGAGGAAACAATTGACATCAGGCCTTTTTCCTGTCTTCGGTGATGTTGAAAATGAACTGTTAGATGTTTCAAGAGGAAGACTTACTTGTTAGTCTTCCATACTCTAAAATTATTTTAATGTTGCATCTTTTAGATATATGTTGCACTCAGTTAGACACTTCACCAAATCCTGTATCTGGTTGTAAACATTACCTAATATAGGGTACAATTTTTAGATGGTGACAAAGATGCGGCAACCAAGTATAAACAATTGATGTACATTTGTTCTTGAGTAGCCAAAAATTATATCATTGCATAGCTTATGCTTGGCTTGTATGTGTGATGTGCAATGTGTGACTGATATCTCATTCTGAATCTAACTCTTCATATCTTGTTGAATTTAGTTCTTCCCACCTTATGCTCCAGCAATGCCAGGCATGCCATCCATGATTCCACATTCGGGTCCCTTTGGGTCACTTCAGGGAGCATTTCAGCCTAAGGTATGTAAATCAATTTTTATAGATGCTAAAAGTGACTGTGTTGTAAGATGGTTCTTTAATGATGATGACAGCACTGGAAAAGGAAATTGGCAATGACAGTTCTCTTTCTTTCCCAGCCCTTCCTCAGTTTTTGTATTGGCAAATTAAATTACTGTTGAGTGTGCAAGATTTGTCAGGGCACAGTTGCCTCAGTCAGTTAACTGTCCGATAGTATTAAAGGAAAATAGCAATGAATTGTAAATTTATAATTATTAAACAATTTATCTGGAGGTGAGATTTTCTATATGCTTTCTACATAACCTTTGCTAATAAATGGTTACTGTAAACCCACTGTGATTGATGTGGTTAACCTATGATTATACCAGGGATCAGTAAGTACAGCATTTTCTAGGCATAAAACTGAAGAAAAAAATGTATCTGTCAAACAGAGACTGGTTTGATCTGCAAATTTCCACATAATTTACATGCCAACTTCAGTAGACGAGGAGGCCCTGAGGGTAAACTGCAGAAGGTTAATAATACTTGACCCATCTTTGGAGTCAAAAATCCTGTGGCTGATGCATTGTAATGGTAGGAACCATTTCAAACGAGCAAATTACCCTGTTCTGTAGAGCAGATGATTTTTTTGCCCTGAAGGCCTGACTTACGTGTGCTCATGCTGACTGAGCACAATGCCTTTCACTGGGCTGCCATGATCAGTCAGGGTTATTAAGTTTGCCTGGGTTGGCGCTGCTGAGTGCTCCTCCATTTTTCAGGCTGAAGCGTCTGTCACTGAGTTAGGGAGAGACAGATTACCTCAGTCAATTTCACTGTCTTTGCACTCCACTTTGCTGAGCTGGGAGCCAGTTAGAGGTATAACAGGTTATTCATTATCTGACTGCCGTAGTGTAGGCAAATGGCAATTTCATGGAGAGGCGTGTAGTACCCTTAACTCAAGGTCACAGGAAAGAGAACAGAATGAAACTTAAAAATTTTGTGCAACATATAATCAATTATGAAACTCTCTTTTAAAAAAAATGTAACTTCCAATTTAATGTGTATATATTATATAACAGTAAATTTAAACCACTGAGTACAATAAACATTTGGCAGGCTGTAGAATGAGTGCTGTTATCTCTATATATGTAAAGAATAGTAAATACCAGACAGTAACTCAAGCACTTAAATGACATCATAACCTCCCAAGTAACTCTTCAGCTCATGAATGCTCTCTGGGTAGATTCTAAGAAACGGCTGTCTGTTTATAGAAATATTTTTATTGGGTGTGACATTTGAATATTTTGCTTTTTGTGAAAGTTCCTAGTTTCTTGTCATTTTCAGGGGTGTTCAAGTCTCTGTGCAAAGGCAAATGTCATTCAAGGAAAGGTTCCTCTGCACGCTTATCAGAATGTAACTTACAGGGAAATTCTAAACTTGGAACACAACTTGTGATTCCATATGGAGATTTTATAAAGACTGCCAATTTGATAAAACCTTTCATAGTTGTTTCATGCTCAGAGTTGTATCAGACAGCTGATTGCTTCATGTGCTTAATTTGTTGAAGAAAGTAACTTGAAGGTCCTACATGCCTGGAAATTCACTTAACGGCCTTCAGAATTGTGATGTGAACATCCTTAAACCAGTTTCACAACAACAGTTCAAACCTCAAAGTAAAAGCCTGTGATAAACAGTCACTTTTATAACTTAAATATTCACACACTGATAAAGAAAAGGAAGAGTGATTTATATCGCGTCTTTCACAACTTCAGGACGACCCAAAGGACTTCACAACCAATGCAGTACTTTTGAAGTGGTGGTGCTGTTGAAATATTGTGGTTTCTATTAGCACAGTTTCTGTTAAGTATCAATCAGATGTGTGGCAAAATATAAATTAATATTTTATATGCACTCGTCACTATCTTAAATCTTTACGTAACATTCCTTGAAATGGCATCTATAACGATTAGTCCAGTTTTGATAATTTCATCGTGAATATTCTAATTTTAACAGTATTAACAATATTGACAATCTCAATACTGCAGCATTTTTTCATGTAAGAGTGAAATCAATAGCCTGAATTTTGCGGTCAGCAGCGAAGCAAGGGTGCTGACCTCAAAGAACTAGTGATCTCTGTGGTGCCGTTTCTCCCTTTTCCGGCAGTTTAAATCTAGCGCCAAGTCAAGGGGGATATCTTGCAATAGTGGTGTCAGCAACTAGCAAGGGGCCAATCACATTGAAGTACTCACTTAATATCCTTTGCTTTTAATTTAAATTTTCAGATTGTGAAATAAATGATTATGATTAGATTAGCATAGAAGCTGAAATAAAGATTAACTTTTTTTTAAAAAGTATGTTTCTTTAAAAATATGTGGAATTTTTTAATCACTGGAGAAATTTGGCATTCCACAAGTATAAAATTAGCTTTTCAGGGCCATTGGGGGTGTTTAGCAGTAATTATGAAGTTAGTACACTGTTAAAAACCAAGTTACACCTCATTCAGCAAGATTTACCCTTTTCAGGGGTTTTTATAGCAAGACTAACAGCATAAAAGTGGAAGTTTTTGCAGTTCACTGATTGCTTAGGGATTGCAGTCTGGGGGCACCACAAGAGTGCACCCTGTAGAGAAGGATAGAATCTCTGACGGCAGCTTATAGATTCCCGTGTTATTCAGCGCATGTGCAGACTCCAGAAATTGCAGTCAGTTTCATTGGAGTAGTGATGGTGAATACTGATGGTTTCAATGTCATTGCCACAGCAAAATCTGAGCTGTTAAAACCAGGAAGTGGTGTAGGGAGGGCTGGGTGGGTTATACTCATTTTAAAGGGATTTCCTCCTCCAACTGAGCTACATACCATTCTGTGACTGGAAGGGCAAACGGCTGCTAACTGCCCTCCATACACCACCCATGGTGGAGAAGTGGTTGGCTTCAGCACTCAGACCATAAGCAAAGCCAAAATTCAAATCTTTCTATATGCGGATCATGAATGGAGATGTACAGATACCTCCAGATATATATTTTTGAAGTTCACAGTATAGTCATCTCAGAATCTAGTATCTTTGTTCTTGTACAAATAATGGCTACAGAAAGCATTTTCTACTTTAACATATTAATGTCATTTTCATAAATTCAGAATTTTTTATGCCCAGTGGCTTTTCCGTGACTTTGTGGCCTTTTCATTGCACTGTGGTAATTTCAGTGGATCCGAGCAGTTGTTAATGATATGAATGCGGTGTTATCTTTCCTCAGACTTCCAATCCAATTGATGTAGCAAGCAGGCAAGGAGCAGTTCCTCACACCCTACTCCAGAAGGACCCCAGGGTAAATGAACTAATAACTTTCAACCCTGAAATCTTCAGCCAGGATTGCATTACATACATATTGAATTTTCACTATGATGCAGTTAAACTGGGCAAACCCAAATTCATCATACCACTAAGTATATTTCTGACTTGCCCTACAACTTTGTTCTTGACTGCTTATGAAGATGCCTATTTAGCAGAATCTGTGAGGTTTTCACTGTTAATACAATTCCAAGCTCAATTTTATTAAGTGGTCCCTGAGGTGGTTCAATCTTATCACCATTTCTATTCTAAATAAGCTGCTTCATACATCTTCGTCAAAAATCTCTTCCTTGAAAGATAGCATCTTAGCAACAGTGTTTGAGAAAACCGTGCAGCCAGAACCAGCCACTGGATTGAAATCCAGAAGCAAGACCAGGTGTAATCATCAAATCTATTAAACTTTGTTTACTAGCCCTTTATCTGGCAATCATTAACAATCCTGATTCCACCCTCTGATAGCAATGACTGCATCATGTTTGCAACTATATTGCTAGTTAACAAAGCACTGCAAGTAGAGAGGACATAAAGCTTGGTTTTCGTGGCTATTTAGTACCCCATTTGTACTGCGCCGTGAATTCAGGAACAGCAGATAACTACACAAGTGCAAGATTCAGATGTGGGCAGATAGTGTGGAGCCTGACTGCCAGTTTGGTCAGGGTCTGCCCAACACTGGGGAAAGGTCAGTGCAGACCAGCAATGTGTATAGCACATGAGATATAACTCCACCCACAGGTCACAACCAAACTGGCAGCTACTTGTCAACGGTGATCAATATCTTTATTTACAACTGAAAACCCCTCCCACAGGCAGTCTTGCTGCTTTCAGCATAGCTTTGTTTACAGGGTTGTTCCTGGTGCATTTTCTGCATTGAGTAAACATTGAGAGAGGTCTACATTCCAGGTCATTTGTTTGGGTTCATCCAATATTAACCCATACCTGGATTTGAAAATGGATGTTTACAAAATGATATAAATAACAGTTTTTGAGCTTCGCTGATCAGATATATCAGGCAGTAACCTTTTAATACCTTTTCAGTTTATGTTGCAATCTAGATAAATTGCAATTCTCTGAGCCATTTTATTTTTACCTAGTTTTGTTGAGTGAGCTTTAAAGCCCAGTGGGATGCTGATAATCTGAAAGGAGCATGAAAATAAAGGATTTGCATTTATATAGTGCCTTTCATGACCTCAGCACATCCGAAAGCGCTGCACAGTCAAAGAAGTGCTTTTGAAGTGTAGTTACTGTTGCAATGTAGGAAAACATACTGTTATGGAAGTCATCATTTAAGCAAAAAAAGGGTTGTAATGAAAAAGAATGGCACTAATGTTCCATTTCACTGCATGGGGAAAGCCAGTGGGAGTGTTGTGCCTTTTGGGTTCTTGATTAAATGCAGAGTTGATTTCAACGCACTTGAAAGGCCGTTTATGTTCTGGGGTATGTGGACTGCAAAAATGGTTTATGTAGCTGGAGTCTGATGGGGACAGTAAGTATCACTGCCAAAATAATTGAGAAATAACTTTGTTAATGCTGATTGTTGGAGGTGTTCCTTTTTTCCATTAAAACAAGTCAAGTAACAAAAGTGTAAATAAAACATGCACTCCACCCAGTCCATCCACAGAGTTAAGGAACTAGAGATTATAATTATTTGTGGTACCTAACACTGAAATCATTTTCTCATATTTACTGCTGCTAAATTCTCAGCTAGTGCAGTAGCTGAGATGCCTTATCGCAGAAAGCTGGTATATTTTTGTCACAAAGTATACCAATTTAGAACCAAATGAAAGGCAAAATTAGTTCAAAATCCAAAGAGACAGGCTATCTTGAAATGAATCAGGATGATTAAATGAATGAGATTCCAAGACTGATGATACAAACATCTTGAGCACAAAATTTGTTCGAAGCTCATATTTCAAAAAGTCACTAATATAAATGGGGCGCACAGTAATCTATAGCAGCAATGTACCATATATTTTGGCTGATGATGAGTATGAGCAGTGACACACAGTGAACATAGATAATATGCTGTGTATTAGTTTAGCTTCTTTGAGAAAATGTTTGCATTATTTTTCTATCTGTAAATGCTTTTGCAAAGAATAATTTACCCTTTTACTGACGGTGACATGAGTATTTGATTTGTATCTGATGTTTTAAAAACTGAATACCATGTATCTCAAGAATTCTTTGAAATTACCACTGAGTGATTATGTTTGGGTGAGTTTAATGCATTAGACACTGACAGCAGTCTTATTAGTTTATCCAAGATGGTTTTTATATTGTCAGTTCCCATTAATATTTTGCTTCTATCAATATAATTGTACAACCTTTCTGTCTCGTCTTTTCTAGCAGTTGTCAGACCCCTACAGACAGTCAATAAGAGTAAGTGAGATCAACTTTTTTAATGGTTAATCATTTTATAAAACCATTTCACACAATATTAACTTACAGTATGTTTTTATTCCAGAACGTCTTGTTTATAATAGAATCTATAAAAGTATACACATTGCAAGTCACAAGTTATTTTCCTGCATTGATTATAGCTAATATTTTTAATACCCTGTTTTATAATGTTGGGTCCAAATTTCAAGTGGGCTGCTCAAGCTGCCTTCTGTTTAGTTTTTTGATTATTTTTGGCCAGATCCCATTGAATTACTTGATTCTTGTGCTTCATGTACATGTATTTCTGCTCTGATATGCTGGTGTAGGGATGTCCGTGCACTTGATTCTCCATTTCAGCCTTGTGGTCCAGAAAAAACAGGGCGAGAAGATTTATTTCCTTTTCCTCCATCTGAGAGAGAGATTTGCGCAAGTTAGCCTGCGCTGTGTTTCAGAGCTAAGCAGCACTTTTGGATGTTTGGGCATGATTTTTGACACATTTCCTTTCACGTTGGGGAAGTGTCTAATTGGATGCCTCCTTGGGGAATTTGTGTGTATTGTTGGAAAATTTTAAAGGAAAAGCATAAATTAATTTTTTTGAATTGAATTTATTTTGGAGATGTCTTGCATTGTTGAATCCAGTCTCCATGGTTCTAATTGGCTTAGGAGAAATTCTGAAGTATGGAAATCATCTTGGTTCACTTACTTCTAAACCACCAAATTTTACAGACCATGGTGTTGCTACTTCAGTCACCGGTAAAAGGAAATGGCAAATTTACTCATTTCTGAACATTGTAAAGCAAAGAACACTTCTGTTCTGTGAAACCTCTGGTAAACATTTCAATAAAGTTAAGATTTCTGTAATCAAATGACTATGTTTGCTGTTGCGGGTTTTGCAATTGTAACGATGTATGAACTTATGTGGATATTATTTTGGAGACTTAATTGTGTACTTTAACTTAGTGGTGACTCCCCTCTAGTGCTCTAAATGAATAAACATGTGTTTACGCTTAAAATTATTATAGAATGTTCAAGATGCTTAGATTCATGATTCTCTGCCATCTGGCTTGTGGCATAGTTCCAACCAATCAGATTATATGAAGCTTTTAATGAACCTGTCCTTTCTGCTTCGTGTGGTCTGTATAGGGCCCGATCTTCAGATCTTGTTTGCTTGTTAGCTTCGGTTGTTGTGGTCACCCACACATTAAAATGGTTTATTCCCGTAGTGATACATTCACTGTGAATGCACATGTCACGTATTGAAGTTCCTTCGCTTTCTGGCAACTTAAGATGGCAAATAATGGAGTTATCACAAAGTTCTGGCTTCAACAATCTGTGTGTGCTCCAGCAAGGCTTTCTTTCTTTCCACTGAACACTTCTTTGCAATCTGCAAGTTCTAGAACCAGTTCCATGGAAGTCCAAGGGAAAAACTTACGGATCAGATTGTTAAAAAAGTGAAGACATCTATTTTTGACATGGTTTCATCCATGAAGAGTTCAATGTTTCATTTGTGTTTACTGTTTTCTTCCAGCTCCCACTCAAAAGGGTAAATCTACCTCAAAAACCACTGGGCGTAAGTATACTTTGAGTAAAAGTAGTAGTTGAGACCCTAGCACACCTGGAAATAAATCTTTCCCAGGGCTTCATTTTCATAGAAGCCAGGTTCAAGGCTATCCTGGAAATATTCTGCCTCTTTGTTTTTGGATTTCCAGAAAGAGTTCTTCAAATAACATCTTTCACTGCCAGAAACAGAAAGTTCGCTGGACTCGATAGCTAGACCTTGAGTTTGGTGGCACAAAGCATTTTTGTGGTCCCACACATCAGGCTCTTTGTGAAACTTCCAAATGAGCCTGCTCGCTCTTTGGTTACCTGAAGATCTAATTCATCTTCCCTTCCCCTCTTAATTGCCAGAGTATTAATGATAGAAGCCCAGAATACATATGGTTACACTACTACTATCTTCTCTATTCTTAAACTTGACCAGATCCCGAGTTACTCCCTATTCAGTCAGAGAAGCCCAGTTATCCTGCTGAACTCTACTTGCATCATTCTCAAAATATGCTCTTGCCAGCTATTTTTCTTTTTTTGGGGGGAGGGGGGTGGTCAGAGTGGAAAGAGAGTTGGTTGTGCTTCTCTGACTTGTTTGGGAACATGTTTGGGCCATTGTTGAGAAAGGTGAGCCATTTCTTTCTTTCTCTTCTCTTTTTCCCCTCCACCCTCCCAGAAAAGGAAGCTGTTTGTATTATCAGCACATTGGCAGGATCTCACTCCTTGAGTACCAAAGCAATTGATCATTCTCTAGACTGACACCACCACAATATTGATGTTTATCAGCAGGGAGGTTCAGATTACTTCAGCCACCACAGAATTTGTTAATGGTGAGAAGCACTGAATGTTTTCCTAATGGTTTAACATGATCCAGTGCCTTCTGGTTAAGAACTTGATGTTCACTCACCAGCGTTCATGTCACTAATGTGTGGTGAACAGGATATTCTGGGGTGGGGAGGGGGGAAGCAAAATGCCCGATTCCTGCTACTGAGTAGTATTTAGTCTTGCACAGATGATTGTGTCCTATTGAGCCTATTGCCTATACTAATTAATACTGTTGATCTGGAAATAATAGCATTGATGGCTTTGGTCTTAATCAGAGAGATAGCTCAGCTAGGTACTCTAATAAATTGACTGCCTTATCTAGGAGAGACATGTTCTCAGACCTCAACCTAATTTCATGCCAGACCTGGTATCCAAATATCATTGGGCTCAGAAGATAATTATTCTTTAATTCTATGTCCTCAAGTATGAAAGAAAACTAAGAGTCTACCTTATGGATGCACAGATAACAGTCTGCTACTGTGTACAAAGAAAAATCCAGTCAACTGCGAAGACAAGACATTGGGTCAGTTTATCAGAAAGCAAGGAATGACAAAGTGTATTGTGGAATATATCCACCTAGTATGGAGAGATTGACCTGCATTCCATCACAAAATTATAATTCACCACCCTAGGAAAGATTAAAGGTCATTTGAGAAGAACAGTAGCCCAAATATGTATTAATTTTGAGAACATTACTATAGAAGATACTTGAAAGGCAACCACAAGGAGTCCTAATATTAGTGTTCCCTTTTGGACCTCCCTTTCATGACTTGTAGTTTGGTATCTGCTGTAGATCCTAGTCAAACAGATCGGCTCATTAAGAAAGAACGTCTGTGTCAGAATAAGCTGTGGCATGTGGAGAAGATTTCTGACCAAAGGTGCAGTAATTCACATTCTGCAAGTTAAGTTCTTCTTTGCATAGCAACATTTCCATTGCCTGGATGTTGATTGTTATTTTCCACGATGAGAAAAGGAACTTAAACTCTTCCAGTAAATAAAGGACAGAGGATGTACCTCAGCAGTTTCCGATTCAGCTGCAATGCAAATTGTTATGGTTTCTTCAAAGCAGAAGTAGCACTTTCATAAAGTCAAAACCATTTATTCGTGCATATGGGTCATCTCAAATATGGGAGCGGTAAGCCAGTCCAAATCTAATATACAAGGTGCATTCTATCTGCGGATTACATATACTTGTTCGAGTGTACATTTGTCTGCATATTTGTCTACCTACAAGCAGCTCTTGCCATATAATTCAGAAGGATTTCTGCATTTATGCTGTCTCAGCTCACCTGTTAAATATTTGCTTCAAGCTTCGCAATATACATGTTTGGCTATGGTCCATTTAGAGTTTTTTTTTTTTGCTTGCTATTTTATGCGTTGCTTTGTATTTTATTTCAGTAGGCATTTGGATTTGCATGCTTTCGTTACTGCCAGTTGAAACATGTCTACTAAGGTATATTGTGTCTTTGTGTCTTACAGAAGCCTGGGAAATGGTGTGCTGTTCATGTGCAGATTGCCTGGCAAATCTACCATCACCAACAAAAATTAAAGGTATTGGAAAGCCTTCGCAATACCAGGAGTGGCAAATTTTATACTCTTTTCTTCCCATATATATTTGTTAGCTATCAGTGTAAGTGAAGATGTGTTAAATAATCAATATTAAAAGCTTCTATGTGGGTTAGAGTAGTGAAATTTTGGCAGTGTATGTAACCAGTTTATACTACACGTCTAACTATTATGGTGTTGCTTGTAAGCAATTCTATTCAAAATTATTTTCCGGGATTTCACTTGGAGGTTCCCGTGACTGGCGGAATATCAGCAGGTATACCATTTATGCTAAATTTATGGTGACTGATCAGGAGAACCCCTGAGGAATTTCCCAGCCTGTGTATCTCCATTTTAACAGCTCAAAGAGAGCATCTTGAGCCCGTTTTTATTGTGAAATAAGTATTACTTTTGGTGCTCTATTACTGTGATGCATGATTCTAAAGAAGTTTGTTTTACTTTAAAGCAACAAATGCCGATGGACCATCACAAACTCGAAATAGGGGGAAAACTGGACCTGTTTAGTCGGCCACCTGCACCTGGAATGTTCCCAGGATTTTCATATCCCCATGACCTTGCCAGGCCCCTCTTCTCAACCACAGGTCTGTCAGCTGATGCTATGGAATGGTTAACTCTTTTTGTTTATATTTCATATATTTATATCAGCCTAAACTCCATGTAGTTCAGAAGAATGAAGGGTGATCTAATTGAAACTTATAAAATTCTTAAGGAAATTGAAGGGGTAGATGCTGAGAAAATATTTCCTCTGGTTGGGGAATCTGGAACATGGGGTCACAGTCTAAGAATAAGCAGTCGTCCATTTAGGACTTAAATGAGGAGAAATTTCTTCACTCAAAAGGTTGTGAATCTTTGGAATTCTCTATCTCAGAGGGCTGTGGATGTTCAGTCAGTGGGTATATTCAAGGCAGAGATCGATACATCTTTGGATACCTAAGGAATTAAAGGATATGGGGATAGTGCTGGAAGGTGGAGTTGAGGTAGAAGGTCAGCTATGATCTTGTTGCATGGAGGAGGCTCAAAGAGCCAAATGGCTGACTCCAGCTTCTATTTATTATGTTGTTCTTGTATTTTGAGTATTTTCACCCAAGACAATGGATTCGAGCAAACATCTTCGTCACTTCTCCCAATGCCACACTGGAGGTGTGGCGAATTGCAACCTGAGAAAAGATAACTTTGGATTTTCATTCCTCCCATTTGTAAAGAACCTGCTGAGTTTATTGCCAAACTATGAAGCTGAGATCAGCAACTTCTGCGGGAAGCCTGCTTGTTAAATGTCAGCTAAATGTTTCATCCAAGCTAGATGATTCAGCCTGTGGAGTTTACCTGCTGTTTGAGGCTCCCACCACATCGCCGTTTTCCTAGGTTCAAGTTCCACCTGTGCTTAATGCGCTAATTCACTGCAACCATGCTTGTAATCATCTTCATTAGTTCTTGGAGCAGCCACTTGGCAAGGGAGAATGGAATCTAAACTTCCTCATCTTTTTCTGATCTTGTTAGTTGCAGGGTCACATTAATTATATATATATTAATTGCACCTGGGTCTGAATTAAATTGTTAAAATCAACATTAAAATCGTGTGTCTAGATTAAAGCTGATGTCAATTTAAAATAAGTTGGCCTTACTCTAACAGAATAGCTCAGATCTTGATGGCTGCTACCCTACATAGACTGACAACTCATCCAGAACACAACTGGACTCGGTTCTGCTTGCCGATCAGTCGGTCCCCCAACGTATTGAATTCAAAATCCTCTTCCTGAATAGCCTTGCTCCCTCCTACCTCTGTAATCTCCTTCATCTCTTTGGACTCTGACCTCTTGTACATTGCAACACCCTCCACTCAACCATCTTTGAACTAAGCTTTCTGCCTTTTCAGCCCTACTCTCCTGAACTTCCTAACTACTTCCATTTTGCTGCTTATCGCTGCTTTCAACCATCTCTCCTAATGTTTCTATTACTGTTCGCCATTTACAAGTGTTTTGGAGTATTTACTACGTTGAAGGCACAGCATGAATGCAGGTAGCTAGATATCTTCACTGGATATCTGATGAGGATATCTGATGAGGATATCCTGAGAGTCAATAAAATATAGCAACGCAAAAACATTAACTAAATTGCCACCAGATGAAAGGTTCACTGCTGTATATTGCTTTCATCCCACTGCTGCTAGCACATTGAACCGCACCTCACTCCTTCCACGCACTGTAGATATGCTGATAGTTTTGGTATTGTAGGTGGTGTGCATGTTAACTTCGACTGGCTGTCCACAAGACAGATGGTTGGCTGCCCAGCCAACTCTATGTTCAATAACAATCTGCCACTTTGCAGCATTTCCCCTAGTTTCACTGGTGGATCTTCATTATCGCCTGGCTGCTGTCCTGTGCATTACAAAAGTTTGTAAGCGATCTCATTTAAAACCTGTCACTGGGGTTCTCATCTGTTAGATGTGTCCTGAAATCTTGGTGGATTGGAAGATGACAGTCCCCATCAGTCATGTGGAAGTAGAGTAGTAGATATGTTTCAATGGATTTCCATTTCAACAGAAATCCGCCTCCTGGGTTGATGATATAGTAATAATTTGAACTGTATGTACGTGTTCACTGAAATGACCCAATGTATCTCTATCCTCTGATGACTTGTTAACAGTATTGATGGATTGTTGCTTTCATCTTTTCTTGACTCCTTTATCCTTCATTTAACCAAGCGTTTTTTTTTTCTTTACCTAGTAGGTAATGCACATCCAGCTGCAACCTCCTTTGGACCTCCACCTCATCACCACAGCAGCTATTTACCCACTGGTCACCTGGCAGGTGAGAACTGGGTCCCGGGGGGGGCGGGGGGTAGTGGCGGTGCAGAGTTGTGCAACCGTAGACTTTAATGGCATTTGACATAGCAGTTGGTCACATTGCATCCAGAGCCACAGCTAAATCTAGTTATGCTCAGCTCTTCTTTTACTTAACTGTCCCCTCAGTTGCTTTTCTTTCCAGAGGTGGTGTTTTCACAGTTCCTGCTACTCACAGGGCAAATCACCAGGTCAACCTCAGCATCATGTAATACCAAAGCTGCTTCCTAGCTTTAATAACAGGGGCTCCACTCAGTGTAACAACTGCCCAACCAACATTTTAACATCAAGTTACAAGGTGCCGCCTCAGTCTTTTGCAGCAGTTGGATCCGCCTCTTGGATTTGAAAATAATTCTCTTGCTGTCTCAGTGAAAAGAATAGGCTTATTTCACAAACATGGAAGATCCTGCAGCCTGAAGGATGTGGCCAAGCAGAATCTTGCCGGGGTTGGCTCCCACTCTCTCTCAAAACAAGATCGCTCATTGTTTTAGTTGAAGAAATAGAGTTGTTTCACAACTGCAGAGGACTTGGGTAAACCATTGTTACTACTTAAAGAAATTGACAGCAATGTTTATGGGGTTTTTTTCCAAATTTTATTGCCATCATGAAAATATTTTTGTATGTCATTCTGTGATGACCTGTCTCTGACTCTGACAGGGATCTGCTCAAGCCAAATCCAGGTCAACTATACATTGCAGCCAGCCACTTCTATTAACATGAACCCAGAGATAAATGAGGTTTGCCAGTGAAACTCTATTCATGGGCAGCATGCAGTAAATGCTAGCCTTGCCAGTGACACCTGCATTCCGAGAACAAATGGAGGGGCTGAGAAAAGGAATATTTCTGGATCTGGAGAGGAATAGCCATTGCAAGCAATGAGCCAAGTCCAGTTCACATGTAAAATAAAATGCATGTGTGGACTGTGTGTGTTGAAGTGATCAATTGTTAGGATTGTAACATTGAGTGAATGGTACCTGCATGTATGTGAGTAAGAATGATTGAGTGTGTGAGTGACTATGGGCAGAATTTTATCACCTTTGAAAATATTCTTCCATCAGTGAGAAATGCAGATCCTGTCCCCGATGGTCTGTGAAACTCATCTGCCTGCGAGATCTTCCTGGAGGCAGCCAATTAAGAGGCCGCCTCTGGGAGCACCATCCAATTAAGGACAGTGGGTGGGTGAGCTTCTGAGGCTGCAGGCCCAATCAGAGGGCCTACAGCTTTGGAAGGCCAGCAGCCCCATTGGGAGAGGTGGGTGCTGCTTAGGCAGGAAGAAGAGCACTAGGGTGCCTCAACATGGAGACTCCCTCAGAGGCATGCAACAAAATTAATAATGATGAGGGCTGAAGCCAGTAGGCCCCTTCAGAGCAGAGAGGAAATCCCTTCAGTGGTTTAGTCTTCCCTGCCCACGGCCCCATCATCGGGGCACAGAGCCTCTGGCTCTGATGACCACCCGGCCTTCCACCAGGAGGCCACCTCCACTGAGCCACTCTGCTACTTGGAAGATCCTGGCAGAGCCCTCCCTGTCCCCCAAATTATGCTCATTGGTAATTATTGGCTACCCGCTGCTGCTAGGTGGGTAGCTGCTTCTGTTCACCTGCCTCCAGCAAGATCGCCTGGAGGCAGGAATATGTCAGGCTGCCGACCAGTGCCGACATTTCCTAATTGTTTCCTAGGCCCCGCTTTCAAGCCCTCCTCCACAGGCCTCCTAAGATTCCGCCATACGGTTGGGAGCACGCAGTGCGTGAGTAACAGCAGTTTGAAAGTGAGTTAGAGTGCTTTGCTTGTGAGAGTGACTGCAGGGGAGGGACTGCGTGCACTTTTACAGGCAATCTCTCAAAAATACAGCAGGGTCATAATCCCCAATATCATTAAAAGTTTCCCAAAAGAATCCTTGCATTCATTATCTTAAGGTTGCAATGATAGAGCTAGTCCTCAATCCACATCAATGAAACAGCCTTGTTCTTTTCACTAAAACAGAGAATTTTTTTTCCCCCAAAGAGCAAGGCTGAGGTCTTGCCACCACTAAAGCCTTAATGGGTAGGGTGACCACAGCTGAGTTCCATGCATGTCAGACTATTTTAAAGCAGGACTGTTTTTGTACTATCTGTGACTGTACTCTGAATAATATTAGACAGTATGGGCAGGGCAGGGTGCTTGAGGGGTTGCTTCACAGGGGATTGCACATTTGGCCACATTTCCATGTCTAAGTGAAGTGTGTCTTTGTAGGTCCCTGTATGTGGCCACACTGCCTAAATGAGCTGGTTACAAACCTTGAATAGGATAGGTGTGTGGTTCTCAAAATTTTTTTGGTTGAAGGACCCCTTTTCAAATGGATTATTGATCAAGGACACTCCCCCGACTCCTAACTTGTATAATGCTCATAATATAAAAGTGTTGCATGCAAATAGTATTTTAAAAATGCGTTTAAGAGAGCAGCTATTTACAGATATCAGTGAAATGGGCATGCCTGCTTCTCACTGCAGAGTCTGTCAGTCCTTAGTGTGATGTTTGACTGAGGCTGGTAAATCATTCTCCACTTCCAGATGGGTCCTGTATTTTGTCTTCCCAACCTTAGGGAAAGTGGCGCCCTTGCTTTACATTTAAGTATGTAGTATTTAAGTTCATTTTTTAAAAACTTCCCTCTCTTGAACAAGGCTGAACTCACCTGGCCCCCACCACCAGCCTTGGTAGCTGCAGGTCTGCAATCCTCATGCTGTTTTCAGTGCTGGTCCATGTGCACTTCCCTCCTGGATGAGACAGTCAACCCACTCTGTTAAATATGTGGCTGCCACACAGCTCCTACCTCCCAGCTCACACCAAGTCTGCCTCCAGCTGCTACACATCCACTTACCTTGCCCACAGTGCTCACCCATAAGTGGTTGCCCATGGCACCCACCTGTAAGGCTAGCTCTGCTCGCTTAGCACTTTCACATTATTCCGTGAACCCCTGAAAAGTCTCTACAGGCCTTAGTTTGAGAACCACTGGGATAGATGCTGTCTTTAGAAAACACTTTTTAGACTGAACACCATGTAACAAAAACCTGTTCATTATCTGGGACCCCGCCCTCCTGATGCTGCAGAGTATTTGCTTGCCAGGAGGGCACAGAAACAATATGTTGTAGGTTCATCCGTCATCTACTAGGAGGCAGTGCGAATGCACCAGTGACAGCGCTGCTGTTTTTCCCTGAATAAGGAATTGACAAACATTGCAAACTACAGATGCAAACCTACATTCCTCCGCACCAGGACACTGTGAGTTGCTTTTGTGCTGCCATTAAAAAAACATTTTGGTTTGTTAAAGTAGATGCAGAAATGTGAGTGTGCCACTCGCCTTTGCCTTCCATCATGCCAGACTGTGTCACACACTAATTCATTTTTGCACATTGTAATTCCCAAGCAGCTGCCCAGAAGGTGCTGCCCCATTCATAGTTGCACATTTTTCTTTACATACTTAACCTGCACAGAATCTGAACCACGCACACTGCAGAGAAATTTCCCAGAGATTTTCCTGATCTGGCCACAGGTTTCTTTCGCTGTTTCTCAGGAGATAGTGTGGTTAGGGGTGAATCACCGTGTCAGGATGGGCCTGATAATCTTTTCCTGCCCATTTCATACACTTGGCTGTACAAAAATGCTAAGTTCATGTGAAATTTAAACCTTACCCAAATATAAGTATTGGAATGCTTTATAGATTGAGAGGAAATGAGAAACACACTAGTTAACGCTTAAGAAAATTGTCACAGGTTAGATTTTAGTAATTTGAAGCTCGCCATAGCTCCTCTAGTTAACAAAGAACAAAGAACAAAGATAATTACAGCACAGGAACAGGCCCTTCGGCCCTCCAAGCCTGCGCCGATCCAGATCCTCTCTCTAAACATGTCGTCTATTTTCTAAGGTTCTGTATCTCTTTTCTTCCTGCCCATTCATGTATCTGTCTAGATACATCTTAAAAGACTCCATCGTGCCCGCATCTACCACCTCCGCTGGCAATGCGTTCCAGGTGCCCACCACCCTCTGCGTAAAGAACTTTCCACGCATATCCCCCCTAAACTTTTCCCCTTTCACTTTGAACTCGTGTCCTCTAGTAATTGAAACCCCCACTCTGGGAAAAAGCCTCTTGCTATCCACCCTGTCTATACCTCTCATGATTTTGTACACCTCAATCAGGTCCCCCCTCAACCTCCGTCTTTCTAATGAAAATAATCCTAATCTGCTCAACCTCTCTTCATAGCTAGCGCCCTCCATACCAGGCAACATCCTGGTGAACCTCCTCTGCACCCTCTCCAAAGCATCCACATCCTTTTGATAATGTGGCGACCAGAACTGTACGCAGTATTCCAAATGTGGCCGAACCAAAGTCCTATACAACTGTAACATGACCTGCCAACTCTTGTACTCAATGCCCCGTCCGATGAAGGAAAGCATGCCGTATGCCTTCTTGACCACTCTATTTACCTGCGTTGCCACCTTCAGGGAACAGTGGACCTGAACACCCAAATCTCTCTGGACATCAATTTTCCCCAGGACTTTTCCATTTACTGTATAGTTCACTCTTGAATTGGATCTTCCAAAATGCATCACCTCGCATTTGCCCTGATTGAACTCCATCTGCCATTTCTCTGCCCAACTCTCCAATCTATCTATATTCTGCTGTATTCTCTGACAGTCCCCTTCACTATCTGCTACTCCACCAATCTTAGTGTCGTCTGCAAATTTGCTAATCAGCCCACCTATACTTTCCTCCAAATCATTAATGTATATCACAAACAACAGTGGTCCCAGCACGGATCCCTGTGGAACACCACTGGTCACACGTCTCCATTTTGAGAAACTCCCTTCTACTGCTACTCTCTGTCTCCTGTTGCCCAGCCAGTTCTTTATCCATCTAGCTA
The DNA here is from genome assembly GCF_036365525.1 of Heterodontus francisci. Taxonomy (NCBI): domain Eukaryota; kingdom Metazoa; phylum Chordata; class Chondrichthyes; order Heterodontiformes; family Heterodontidae; genus Heterodontus; species Heterodontus francisci. Next base: position 8,916,544 of record NC_090393.1, read on the forward strand.
GTACACCTTGGACCCCAAGCGCCTTCACTTTCTCCATCAGCCTGCCATGGGGAACCTTATCAAACGCCTTACTGAAGTCCATGTATATGACATCTACAGCCCTTCCCTCATCAATCAACTTTGTCACTTCCTCAAAGAATTCTATTAAGTTGGTAAGACATGACCTTCCCTGCACAAAACCATGTTGCCTATCACTGATGACCTTACTATTGAAGCCACTGTTAATATTTTCACTCAATAATGTCGCAATGTATATAAATTACTGTATATCTTGCAGCTACCTTTTCCAAATTATTTAATTATTTTAAGTTCCTGAAGATAAGTTTATGTAGAAGTAAAGTAGTAAATGTGACAAGTTTTGCAAAAGCTTGGATTATAGTTTGTATTGGCACATTCTTAACATTTATTTACATATAATAAGGATGCAGTGGCCTCCTTATATTTCATCTAATTAAGGGGTAAGAGCTGAAGAAATCTGCCTGTGGAAAAACAATTCTCAGGCCATCCATTTTGAGCACTTAATTTTTTGCAGCAGGGAGTGTTGGCTGTGTAGTAATTACACAGGCCCACACAAGACGGCAGTTTTCCACAGTAACAATTATAAATATCTTCAAGATGGATGTGGTGATGACCCTTTTATCTAAACCAACATATATCGGAGAAATATTGGCTGCTGGAGCTTTAATGTAAATGATAGTTATAATACACAATTAATTTCTCTCATGGTTTTCATATGTTCTGGGTAAATGAGAAATATAAGTTTGTAATAATTAAATCCAATGGGATTCCTGAGTGGTGAGTTAGGTTAAAATTACCCCCTTAATGTCAGATAAAAATGTAAATTAGACACAGCAGCATTCTTTCAATCCTGTGAGAATAAGAAACCCATGAGAGACAAATTGAGCATGAAATAATAAAGGCTTGGTGTTCTGCTCTTGCATTGTAGGTGGATGGAAAATCTAGCTCTAGGATCTGAAAACCAGCTTAACCAAAAAGTCTGGATATTTTCAGTTGTATTTGAATAAATGAACAGGTGCAGAACAAAACCACCTATTCTCTCATCTTTGGACTTTATTTTTTAAGTGACCTATGAACATTCTCTTTGACCAGCTTTTGAAAGGATTGTATTCATTGAGACATGTTTTATTAGGCAGCTGACTTTACAGTTTTGAGCATTAGGGGAGGAAATGAGATACTGCCTGGCTTTAAAGTGAGCCATTTCTGCATCAAACCTCCATTTAAAAAAAAAAATCAGCATCCGGTCTGGGTAAATGCTACCTAGATTCAGTCTGCAACGTGAAATGTGTGTTCTCAGTCTTCGAAGATGGGCTTTTCTAGAAGTGGCTGACTGCCTGTCAAATTCATGATTTTTTTCAGATCCATTCAGTAGATCAAACACCTACAGTGGCCTTGGAAACCTCAGCACTAGTGCCTTTGGAGGATTAGGCAATCCAGCACTTGGTTCGTACATGTTTGTTTTGTAAATCTGAAGTACCATCATTCTTTGTGTTGTCAAAACAGTTCCTTAAGATAATGTATTTATTTAGGCAGGAGCAAGTTGCTTGTCTTGACCGGCTTTGGCTATTTGCCAGTGTGTTTTCTTCATGCAAAAGTTAGGTATTTTAATGGGCCATTGCCATCTGAACATGTCTTGGCTGAGACTTTGCCAAGATTTTTTTTAAACCAGAAGGATGCAGTTGATGATGTGATTATATTGCATTGCTAATCCTGCTGTCTGAATCTGGCAGCTGTCACCATAGTGCAGATCATGTAGCAGCTGCCCCATCGGTGAAAACATTCTTTGTCAACCAACATGGCAGGCGTCTGACTGAGTTTTTACAGTTGACTGTCTCAGGAAGTCGAGCTATCTGGGTATAACACAGCCTTTCATGCTGCATGAGTGCAGGCCTGCACTGATGCTGTGTGGTGGCAATTGTGATAACATGAAGCATCTGCTATTAAGACATGGGCCGGGATTTTACGGCCCACCTGAGGTGGGGGAGGCGGGGAGAATTGCAACGGGGGCGGGGCAGAAGGCCGTCGCCTCCCCGTCGCCCAGCAATCTTCACGGGATGGGATAGGCTGATGACGACCATCCTGCCCAGAGACCAATTGAGGCCCATGTGGCCTATTAATGGCCAATTAAGGTCCTTTTCCCACCACTGCTGGGATCTTCCTAGTGGTGGGGGCAGGGGGGCCTCCACTGCCTGGGAAGGACACCTTGTAAAATGAGGCCCACTCCCTGTGAGCTTGGGGGGGTGGGTGGGGTGGCTCCCCCTGGACTGAATGTGCATCCGCCCCCCCTCACCAGGGGCTGTCCGGACTGACCCCAGCAGCCCTGCCTCTGGTCCAGGATTCCACTATGGGCCTGAGTCCGAGGCCTGTGCAGCCCCAGTGGCTCTTTTGATACTGCTGAGCTGCCAGCCCTCTGCCTCTGATTGGCCAGCAGCTCTTGGAGGCGGGATCCCTGACTTTAAATGGAAGGGAACCCCAGCTCATGAAACTTTGATTGAAAATGACTGGCGGATTGCTCCGGGGGCAGGGGGAGGGGGCGTGAAAAGGCCAAGGCGGGGTTTTCCCCGCATTTTCAGCCCAGGGCCGGGAGCCCTGCCTCCAGCACAAAATCCAGCCCTTGGTGTCTTGTCTTTATTGGGTGCCTCATCTGATGAACCTATTTCAAATTAGTTACTCAACATCTATGGAAAGCCTGACTATGAATGCTAGCTGAGGCTGGAGTTCAAACCCAGCTCCAAAAGAGTTTTTTTATGATGTAACATTTTAACTTGTACGGCCTGTGATTTTTGTTTTTAAAGGTCTGCCAAGTACTCACTGTGTTTTCTTCAATATTCCACTTTCTTAGCTTCCAACAGCATGTTTGGTCACAAAGAAGGTCCAAGTATACAGAGCCTCAACAATGCTCACGAACCATGGAACCGCCTCCATCGAACTCCACCTTCATTTCCGACGCCTCCACAGTGGCCAAAGCCAGGGGATTCTGAACGAAGCTCCTCAGTAACTAATCATGACAGAGATCGCGATTTGGAAAAAAGAGAATCTTCACTTAAAAGTGACAGAGAGAAAGAAAGGTACCTGCCCAACTATACTTGTTTTCCTGTTCAGTAGGAATTTTCTAAAGGTAGCCTTCTTTGCGTGAGCACTCAGTCTTCTTCATTCCATCCCCTTACATGTATTAAGAGATTAAATCCTCTTGATCTTTGTGTCTTCCTCCTCTGCTGACTCATTCTTTCAGGATGGTTCCATAGACATCAGGTTCCCACCAGTGCTTACCCAAATGGCCACAATGTAAGTGTGGACAGGAACCTATTGCAAGGAATTTATAACTAGGGGATTGTCACAGAAGAGCTTGATCCAATCTTTGGGGCAGAGTTCCACTTGCAACAGAGATTATTGGATAGCAGTCAGCAAACCCTAAACAATGAGCTCTCCCTCCCTTCCCATCCCTAGCTTAGCACTTTAAGACCAATTGTAATGCCTCTAATGGTGATGATATAACTCAACATAGAGCATGAACGTGAAACTCGGTTATGCTCAGTTATTTAGGACTAGACAACCATCTGAAACATCTGGTCACTCGCATGGTCACATTATCCCGAGTTACTTGACCATTCTGCCAGACTTGCCATGTCTTCAGAATAGCCTAGAATTAGATCAAGGCACAGAACCCAATGCTGGGAGCCCTGCAATTGGCCTCACAAGTGGCAGAGCCTAATCTTCTACTTCAAGGCCGTGACACAAAGGGAGCATGGACTCCCTGCATTGGAACTTCACACTTCTCCAATTGCAATGGGACCAGATTAAAAGGGCAAATGTTGACCCCATATTGGAGTGCAGAACCAAGCGGCTATGAGTCGGAGTTTTCAGCAGTCTGTGATGTGCCCATCCTGGCTAGGACACCCATGCTAATGGGATACTCTCTCAGTGACCTTGCATATTGCAGCAAGCCAGAGCTGCAGATACAATCCCAGCTTGTGTAAAGTTAATGCAGACATATATTTGTAATGTGGAAGAGAATGTTAACAATACAGAAATAATCCCTTCATTGGTAAGTTTTTATTTCACAAGAAAAGTAGACAATACAAATCATGAAAGAATAGAGATAAATTTTAGAATCATGCCTCATAAAATGGAATCCTGGCTCCACAATATTCATTGTGTTAGAATCATAGAATCTTACGGCATAGAAGGCAGCCATTAGGCCCATTGTGCCTGTGCCAGTTCTTTGAAAGAGCTATCCAATTAGTCCCACTCCCCCACTCTTTTCCTATAGCCCTGCAGATTTTTCTTTTTCATATATTTATGCAATTCCCTTTGTAAGTTTACTATTTAATCTGCTTTCAACACCCTTGTAGAGACACTGCATTCCCTATTGTCATAAATCAGTGCATAAAAAAATGCTCCTCACCCACCCCTTTTATCCAAATGGTTTCTTTGTCTTTGTGTTATATCTGACTTAAAAAGATTACTGGTATGCTTTGTCGACTGACAAAGTACAGCAAACATCGAGTTATTTGTGAGTTTTAAAGCTTTGCGTAGTTGTTAGAAGAAAAGCTTAGTTTTAGGAATATGCAGCTGTCCATCAACATCTGTAAAGACAAAAGACAGGTTAACGTTTTGAAGGAGCTGTATCCAATGTTTCTCTTTAAAGATGCTGACTGACCTGCTGGATATTTCCAGCATTTTATACGAAAGATGGCTTGGCTAAAAACCTTAGACTTCCCAAACTCTTCAGGTTAACTAGATTTGATAATCAGATCACCAGATACATTTCCTTGCAGTATTTCACAGTTTGAAATAATTGACGTGTTTTTCTAGGGATGGAGTGGAGAAGAACAGGCACTCCAACCGATCGTCACCAGCATCTGCCCCAGTCAACCACCAGATCAACAACATCATTCACAGCAACAGCCGAAGCACTAATGATCCAAACAGACATCACAGCAGCACTGAGCGAGATCGGTCAAAGGAGCTGGAGAGAGAGCACTCTGACCCAATGAGAGAGTTACCTGGCACTGAGCATAAAATCAAGGGGAATCGGTCACCAATAAAGGAAGGACAGAGCCATGAGAGGCGGCTACTGGAAGACAATGCAAAGCCACTTGTGAGGCCCAATTCTCCGTACAACAGAGCTGTACTGAGTGAAAGCTTGAAGCTCAGCAATTTAGTGAGCAAAGACAGTGAAAGGAAGTCAGAGCCCTCCTGTGACCTTCAGAAAATAAAGAACGATGTAAAGATAAAAGAAGAGCGAAAGGAGGATAATGAAGTGATGGTGATAGGTTCAGACTCTTCGCAGCATCCCAGGAGCAATGAGCCACATCACCACACATCTATACATGGACTTCCACTGGGTCATTCTGTGGGCCCCATGCCTATTTCTATGAGCAGCATCCACCAGATGAACAACATGAATGTGCTTGACCGTGCTCGGATGGTGACGCCTTTCATAGGTATGAACCCGCTGGCGGGAAGAGAACGACTATCCCACCCCGGATTCTCTTGGGATCCTGTCCGAGATGCGTACCGGAGCTATGACTTGCACCGGAGGATGGAATTCCCACTACGCACAGATTCCATGCACAGGTTCCCAACAGCAGCTGGTTTCTATGAGCACGATCGATCGTACAGAGACAGGGAGCCTCACGACTACAACCATGAGCATGTTCTGGAGGTCAGGCGTGAGCAGGAGCGCTTACGGCACGCAGATGAAAGAGAACGCTTGCATCTACGGGAAGAGTTTGACCGTGCCAGGTTGCATGCCTTGCATACATCAGCCATGGACAGTCATTTGGCACATGTGCCATCCTTCATGCCTCATTTAAGTGGAATGCACTACCCAAGGCTAAGTCCATCCACTGCCAATCACAATGGTATTTTGAACAGGACCCCACCAACTGCAGCGTTGAGTGCCCCACCTCCTCTCGTACCAGCAGGCAGTGCACGGTCTGTGTCTCCCCGTAGGACTACACCACTCACTAACTCAGAGTCCCGGGACTACTCCCCTTCTCGTAATCCCAAAGAAGTTGAGGCAAGGTAGTTCTTGGACCTGGTGAGAGCTGTCCTGTGTACGAGATCCTTTGATTCAAATAATGCACTGCAACAAGAAGAGAACGCTGTAAATTTATAGAATTGAAGCACAGTTGGGAGGGTTAAAAAGTCTGAACTTTGATACCAGAAGATTGCTTATAATTGGAATTAATATATTATCAATTATAAATCTCTAGATTTCTTTGTGCAGAGAATTCTGAAATCATGTTTGTACATTTTTCCAATATTTGAAATCTAATTTGTATGGATTTGTAATTTTATTGTTTCACTTTAATTTGTTTGCTTTTGGGTTTTGTGTTCTGTTTTCCAGCAATTACAGGCCTCCGACTATTTTAATAATACCCAGGGTTTGCTATTGGTATTATTTATCAAGATACCAATTTACAATGAATCCACTGTGAGGTTTCATATTGAGGCCAAAAAAATGACTTTCCTTCATTTGGTTCCCAAAAATGTCTGTGTACTCTGAGAAATGTACAAATCTGAATTTGTTTTGCCTTATTAACGATTACAAGATATGCAGACTAGGTCCTTGTGGTTCCTGTACAAATGTAAATACTCTGTTGATACTCAGAACATGCTAATTAAATTCTTTACTTAGGTAGCCTTTATAAAGGGTTTCTGAAACCAGAACAGCTTACTGGATATTTGTAGCACAGTTATTCCTACAGTGTCACATGGAAGTGTGCTTGAAGCTCAGTTTCAGAGAAGCATATTCAATTCAACTATGCAAGAACCGCAGGCAGGTCTTTCACAAAGGCTGCACATCCAAACTAATGACAACACACAATGGGCGAACACCACTGTGTGCAACAGGGGGGACAAAATGCAAATCCATTAAGCAGACACGGAGCAGACTGCATTTAAAAGATAGAGGGAGAGAAGAAAACTGTTGGACCAATGAGGCACCCAGTTCAGAGAGAGGTTTTATTTCTCAATCCACAACACAGACAATAATGATAAACATTATATTGGGCAGAAATTCTTAGTGACTGGCAAGGACATTTGGTGTGGACCTTGTGTAATTGTGCAGTGTTTTTATGGAATCTGTATACAAGACAAAGTAGTATTTTAGGAATCAAAAATCTCATGGTAACATTTCTGATAAAATACTGTTAGCAATTAAGTCCTTAAACAGATGTTTCTTGCAGTGTGGTTCTGGCTGAACTACTCTGCATGACTTTATTTCTTGGTCATATGTAAATTTTGCCATGTTTTACTTGCTGGACAAAAAAAGCAGCATCTGTGTTTATATATCTGGGCTTTTACTCTGTAGTTACTTCATACATCAGCTGCCATTTCCTCCTTTCTGCTCTGTACTTTGGTTTCTGTATTTTAAACAGACTTGATTCCTGTAGATCAATGAGACAAATACAGCATTGATTTTGAGACAAAATGGTTGTTTGTTTGTTTGTTGTGTCAGAGATAGCACCGATTGAACTGTTTAACACTACCACTTGTGAGCTGTTGATGCAGAATTGTTTTGACAATCCCACAGTGATTCTGTCTGCCTGTGGCGATGTTTTTTTTAATCTTCAGCTGAGAAATCTATGGTCGACAGTTGCAATACAGGCTCTTGAGTGGAAAAAACCCTCATCAGGAGTGCTGGCTCTTTGTTTTTCGGCTCACTCCCTATGTGAAAAAGTCCGTATTGCATTCGCAATCTATCTCCCTGTTTCACTTATTGTAAGATGTAATATATTGTAAACCTCACTGCAATTCTCTCAGCACAACTTATAATAGATCCCATCATCTATCCAACCCACAGCAAGCTCATAAGGTAAATGTGTAAAGAAGCAGTGCCACCCATCCATTGTTTCATTGCATTCAGCACTCGCATAGACTTTCATCTTATTGCTGTATTTGTACCAAGATCCTATTTCCCCTCCATTGTGTTAAAACAAGCATCCATTCATTTCCTTTTTTGAAAATTTAAACCAATTCACTAAGTGAAGTGGCTATCTGCTCTAACTTATTGTGAAGTAGTTGCTCATGATTTTTGTGTTTTCATTTTTGACGAAAGGGTTTTACTGGTTATACCATACATCACATTGACAATTTCACACTTTGAAAGCCTGGAATAGGGAGCCCCAGTAGCACAGCTGGTCAAGACAGTGAGTTACTGAGCCATGTTTACATCTGATTTGATCCACATTCTATTCTGAGCTATGCTAGTGCAACAGCAGAGAATGCTGCAATTGGCCTCAACCCTCCTGGGTTAGAGAAGAAAACCAGAAGACACCAATTTAAGCTGATTGGCAAAAGAACCAATGGTGACATGAAAAACAGCGAGTGGTTGAGAACTGGAATGCACTACCTAAGAGTGTAGTGGAGGCAGTTTCAATCATGACCGTCAAAAAGGAATTAGATTAGCACCTGAAAGAAAATTTTCAGGACTACAGGGTAAGGTCAGGGGAGTGGGACTACTGGGTTGCTCTTGCAGAGACCCAGCACAGATACCACGGGCCAAATGGCTGCCTCCTGTGCTGCAAACATTCTATGATAAACTCGGGATTGTCGCTAGAAAAATCATTTCTAGTAAGCCTTTTAGTTCCATCCTGTGCAGTCATTAATTGTACTTCAGAGCAGAGTTGAGAAATTTTCAAATGTTTGCAATCCAGTTGAACATAAGCTTGATGCATCAAAGGAAAAATTGCACATTAAGTGTCAAACCCTACGAACTACACTTGTTGCCATGTGTGAGCAGAAGCTCATTAAAAACAAGATGCAACTCAGAATCTATGAACATAAATTAGACTTGGAAAACTAACATTCTGTTCTGAAGTATGAATTTCACTCTACATTTAAACATTGCAAAAATCTCAAGCATAGCAGAACATACTCAGAATAATTGAGTTTTACAATGCTGCAAAGTAGATGTTTTTCCGCACAGCTCTTGGAATTTAATTGAAGTGCTTTAATTTATTTGCTTTAGTGCTATCCATGCTTGGAGTACAGTAAGCAGGAACAGGGCAACCATTTCACATCACTTTTCTGATCAGTAGCCAGGCTTGATTTCAGCAAGATGCTCATTCAAATGTAACCTGGCTTCACCATTCTAAATTATGTTTACTTTCCAATTTGTAGCAGTGAGAAATTACAGCACAGTGTGAGGCTATTTGGCCTATCAAGCCTTTGCTGGTCCTAGTTTTTCAACTGGAGCTATCTATTATCCATTTCCCTCCCCTTTCCTCATATCCTTTTATACCCTTCCCTTTCATTTTCTTATCCATTCCCTTTTAAATGATGAGATTCTGTCTCAGTAGTTTCTTGTAATTGATTCTATGTTCTCTATATATTAAAAAAAAGTACCTTGTGTCTTTATTCTTTCATTAAAAATCCTGTATTACTGACTGCCCTGTAGCTACTGACTTGTTAACTAGTAGAAGCATTGTTCACTTTCCAAAATCTTAAATATCAATTAAATCCCCATTAACTATTTGAGTGAAAATGATCCAACTGATGAAGTCTTTGTACAAAAGTATAACCTCATTAACTTTTTAAATATAGTCACCTTTTGCCTGTTTACCTTCACTAGTGGCTTTTCTGTATTCCATTCAGCTGCTCACCCATTCCCACGGTCACCAACCTCTGTTTAAAAACAGTCAAAACATTAACTATCCTTGGAATGCCTTCATTCTCAATATGTCATTTCTCAAAATGCAAAACAGCAACAGAAAATGCTGGAAACAATCAGCAGATCATGTATCAAGAGAGGGAAAAAAGTTAACACTTCAAGTCTGAACTTTGTCAAAACTGAGAGCTATTATAGATGGAGAACGTTTATAAAGGAGCAGAGCAAAGGGAAGGGGAAAAATACACATGCAAAAATAACCAAAGTGACCTGTAAAAACCCCCCTCATTCCCTGCCCCCCCCCCCACCCAAACCCTGGTGGGATCCCTTTTGTACTCTCATTCAAAGCCCCCCACCCAGACCTTGTCTCCGTATTTGACATTATATCCACCAACATGATCACAGCATTAAATACATCTTCCTTTCTCACCACCTTGGGACGACACTGTTCCCTCCTTGTCACCTGGTTCACTTTCAATCACCTCTCCCACCTGCTGCTCTTCCCCTGCTACCTTCCCACACAAGTTGCAACACCAGCCCATTCACCTTCCTCCCACACCACTGTTCAAGCCCCTGAACACTCTTCAGGTCAGACAGCAATTTATGTATACTTCCTCCAAACTAGTAGTTTAGGTTGCTTGAGTGCACAGTGTGTGAAGGAGGGAGTTTGCTGAGTGACAAGATCTTAAGGGTTAATTTCTCTGAAGTCTAGTTTTGTTTACATTTAGCAATTAATTAAAATTACTGTTTAAGTTAAGAGGCAAGTTAAGTTTCTTTCAGTTTTAAACAGGGATATATAGAATCTCTGAAAGCTGTAGCTAGTTAATTAGGTAGCTAGCTTCAACTGGTTTCTGAGATCTAGCAGAGCTTCAGCAAAACTGACTCATTGTTTTTCAGAGAGTATAAATTCAGGGGTCTCTGAGTGCGACTTGAGTGCAGAAAGTGATGGTGAGTTTGGTAAGTGAAGGATTTCAGTGAAGAGGGGAACTATAAATGAATTAAGAAAAAAAATTTAATTAACACAAAGATGGCAGGACAGGTGATGTGTCATGGCTGCAGTATGTGGGAGCTCCTGGATTCCATGGCAACCACGTCTGCAGTACGTGTTTGCGGCTTGAGGAGCTTTGGCTCAGTAGACGGGCTGGAAACCGAGCTGCAGACATTGCGATGCATCAGGGAGGGGGGAAGTTGCCTGGACACTTTGTTCCAGAAGATAGGTACACCCCTTAGGATAGGGTCATCTGATTTGGTCAGACACGGGAGGGTGTGACTGCGAGTTAGGCAGGTCAGGGGATCATGAAGGTGGGAGTGGAGCAGCCTCAGCCTCAGCTCTTGCAATTGAGCAACAAGTTCGAGGTTCTTGCAGCCTGTACAGACAAGAGTAAGGGCTGTAGTGTGGATGAGCAGACTGACCATGGCACCATGGTACAGGAAGCCATTCAAGTGGGGGGAGTTAAAAGGAATGTAGTGGTAGTAGGGAACAGTAGTGTCAGGGGGATAGACTCTGTTCTCTGCAGCCGAGAGCAAGCGTCTAGAAGGCTGTGTTGCCTTCCCGGTGCCAAGGAACGGGACATCTCCGCTGGAGAGGAACTTACGCTGGGACGGACAGGATCCAGTGGTCGTGGTCCAAGTAGGTGCCAGTGACATAGATAGGTCAAGGAAAGAGGTTCTGCATAGGGAGTATGAGGAGCTAGGCACTAAATTAAGAAGCAGAACCTCAAAAGTAATAATCGCTGGATTATTACCTGAGCCAAGTGCAAATTGGAGTAGGGCAAATAAGATCAGAGAAATTAATGCATGGATCAAAGACAGGTGTGGGTGAAGTGGGTTCCAGTTTGTGGGGCACTGGCACAGTACTGGGGAAAGTGGAGGCTGCACCGTTGGGACGGACCTCACCTGAACTGTGCTGGGACCAGTGTTCTAGTGAGTTGTACAACTAGAAATAGAGAGGGCTTTAAACTAAATAGAGGATGGGGAAGAGATCATGTAGGGGAAGATTGAGTGAATTAAAGGGAAATGACAAGGCAATAGATCAAGGTAATAATAAAGGTAATGATGATAAGAGTGTGGCAGGAAGGGACAGCGATTGCAAATTTAACAGTGTGCCAGCAGATAGGGTCAGAGTTTACAAAAACAGTTTTTTTTAAAAACTGAATTAAGGGCTCTGTATCTGAATGCCTGCAGCATTTGCAATAAAACAGATGAATTGTCAGTTCAAATAGAAATTCAAATGTATGGCCTGATGGCCATTACAGAGACATGGCTACAAGGAAACCAAAGCTGGGACCTCAATATCTAAGGGTATGTGACATTCAGGAAGGACAGGAAGCTGGAAAAAGGTGGTGGGGTAGCTCTGTTAATTGAAGAGGGCATTATTTCTAAAGATCAAGACATAGAATAAGTTTGGGTGGAACTAGGGAACAGCAAGCGGCACAAGGCATTGGTCAGAGTTGTTTATAGGCCACCAAACAGCAGTGGTAATGTAAAATATAAGTATAAATCAGGAAATTAGAGGTGCACGTAACAAGGGTAATACAGTAATCATGGGGGATTTCGATCTACATGTAGACTGGGTAAACTTTATTAGTACTCATGTTGTGAAGCATGAATACTTGGAATGTATGCAAGATGGTTTTATAGAGCAATATATTGAGGAACCAACTAAGGAACGGGCTATTTTAGATCTAGTATTGTGCAATGAAAAAGGACTAATTAATAATTTTCTTGTAAAGGAGCCTTTAGGAAAGAGTGACCATGATATGATAGAATTTTACAATAAGTTTGAAAGTGATGTAGTTCAATCAGAAACTACGGTCTTAAATCTAAGCAAAGGAAACTATGAAGGTATGAGGGGAAAACTGGCCATGGTGGATTGGGAAACTATGTTAAAAGCTATGATGGTAGACAGGCAATGGCTAACATTTAAATAACTGATACATAGTTTGTAACAAAAATCCATTCCTTTAATACACAAAAACAAAGCAAGGAAAGTGTTCCAACCGTGGCTAATGAAAGAAATCAAGGATTGTATGAGAACAAAGGAAGAGGTGTATAAAGTAGCCAAAAAATGGTAAGCCTGAGGATTGGGAGCATTTCGGAATTCTGCAACAGAGGACCAAGAAAGGGAAAAGAGAATGAGAGTAAACTAGCGAGAAACATAAAAACGGACTGTAAATGCTTCTATAGGTATGTGGAATCCTTTCCTTTATTAGCTGAGGTATAGAATATAGGAGGAGGGAGGTTATGCTGGAACTGTATAACTCATTAGTTAGACCACAACTGTGTGCAGTTCTGGTCACCTCATTACAGAAAGGATGTAATTGCACTAGAGAGGGTACAGAGGAGATTTACAAGGATGTTGCCAGGACTGGAAAAATGCAGCTTTGAGGAATGATTGCATAGGCTGGGGTTGTTCTCCTTGAAACAGAGAAAGCAGAGGGGAGATCTGATTGAAATATACAAAATGTTTAGGGGCCTGGATAGAGTGGCGGTGAAGGATCTATTCACCTTAGCAGAGAGGTCAGTGACTAGGGGGCATAGATTTAAAGTGATTGGTAGAAAAATTAGAAGGGAGATGAGGAATTTTTTTTCACTCAGAGGATGGTGGGTGTCTGGAGCTCACTGTCTGTAAGGGTAGTAGAGGCAGTAACCCTCAACTCATTTAAAAGGTGTCTGGATATGCACCTTAAGTGCCATGAACTGCAGGGCAACGGACCAAATGCTGGAAGATGGGATTAGACTGGGTGGCTTGTTTTTTTGGCCGGCGCAGACACGATGGGCCAAGTGGCCTCTTTCTGTGCTGTAAACATTCTATGATTCTATGAATGAATATTAACTGCTTCCACCATGTCTCAAGGGAGCCTGTTCCTTACAAACTGAGTGGTTTTATTTTAATTAAAAAAAGTCAACAGATGAAACTCTCCGCCAAACAAAGGCGGTGGAGGGGTGCCACCACCCGGTAACTGAAATATTGATCTTGATATTTACTGAGCATGTGTGGGGGACTGGGGAAAACCTGTCAAGGTCGAGGACGTGGAGACTCAATTTAATGACAGACCCTCATTATAATTTGATCGGCGGGTGGGCTGGCTGTCGGGTGGAAAAACTGGCAGTTGGAGGCCAGAGGGACTCTTGGGGACGATCCCCAGCAATCTGGAGGGGAGAGGGAGTGAGGGGTTGAGCTTGGTGGGAAAGGCCATTGTGGAAGGGGGATGAGATAGATGTGTCAGCAGAGGGGAAGCCAAAGTTTTCCTTGAGGGGATCTTCCTGGACCACAATGAGTGCTGTAAAAGGCACTTAGCCTCTTAAACTGGCAGCTCCTGCCTCCCTTTCCCTGCCAGGTTTCCTGAGCTCTAGGAAAGCCAGCTGGCAACTGTTAAATTTAAATCTGTCTCCCTATTGTACCATTTGTGGGCCTAATTTTATAATAAAATATATACTGAATATATAAGCCCCGCCTCGACAGCTGACCCCCTACTTGACAAAAAACAGGAAAGGCTACATAAAGAGTGGGTTGGGGATCTGTTATCTATTTTTAAATTTTTCATCTCCCTCTGGCAACCCTCTCCTGCCTATCATAAGCAGGGTTAATGTTGATGTGGGTGTGTCCGTAAATTAATTTTGAATTTACCTCCCTCGACTTCATTGACTTTTAACAATTTTGAGGAACAACCAATGCCGGAGATACAAATTATATTAACACTGAATGGGTGACTGTTATGCTCAGTGGTATATTACAAGGTACCAAAGTTATACATCAAATATTTTTACTGTTAGATTCTTGTGCTGAAAATAACTCCTGATTATTTTACAACTTATTTTGTCTGACATACATAGGTTGAGATAAATAAGTTCTGTGAGTATCCTTATACTGTAGACTTAACAGAATCACAGAACTGGTATGCCACAGAAGGAGGCCATTCAGCCCATCTTGTCTGCACCAGCTCTCCAAATAAGCATTTCACCTAGTGCCGTTCCCCTGCCTTCTCCTCGTAACCCTGTACATTCTTCCTTTACAGATAACACTCTAATTCCCTCTTGAAAGCCTCGATTGAATCTGCCTCCACCACACTCTCAGGCGGTGCATTCCAGAACCTACTCACTCGCTGAGTGAAAATGTTTTTCCTCATGTTGCTATTGCTTCTTTTGCCAATTACCTTAAATCCTTGCCCTGTCGTTCTCGATCCTTTCACGAGTGGCAACAGTTTCTGTCTATCTACTCTGTCCAGACTCCTCATGATTTTTGAATACCTCGATCAAATCTCCCCTCAGCCTTCTCTCCTCCAAGGAAAACAGTCCCAACTTGTCCAATCTATCTTCATAACTGAAGTTCCTCATCCCTGGGACCATTCTCGTGAATCTTTTCTGTACTCCATCCAATACCCACACATCTTTCCTAAAGTGCGGCGCCTAGAACTGGATGCAATACTTCAGTGTTTTATATAAGTTCAATGTAACCTCATTGCTCTTGTACTCTATGCCCCGATTAATAAAGCCCAGGATACTTTATGCCTTATTAACTGCTCTCTCAACCTGTCCTGCCACCTTCAATGACTTATGCACATATACACCCAGGTCCTTCTGTTCCAGCAACCCCTTCAGTGTTGTGCCTTTTATGTTATATTGTCTCTCCATGTTCTTCCTACCAAAATGAATCACTTCATGTTTCTCCACATTGAACTTCATCTGTCACTTGCCAACCCATTCCACCAGCTTGTCTATGTCTTTTTGAACATCTACACTATACTCCTCACAGTTCACAATTGTTCCAATTTTCATATCATCTGCAAATTTTGAAATTGTGCCCAGTACACCAAGGTCTAAGTCAGACCTTTTTTAGACCAAATTTAGACAGACTGTTCTAACAGACAGACAGCTGGATCAGCATGAACGGAACAGAGATCTCTGATAATTTAAACTGAAAGAAGGAAAGTGAGACTGTGACAATCTTTTATCCCCCAAAAATTCTAAAGCCAAATTGATTCATTAAAAAGTGTTTGCGAGTGGTTGATCTAAGGTGGTCACCACTGGACAGACGAGGAGTTGAAGCTTTGGATGTTAGACATTTTTTTATTCCGATTAGTTGGCTGTGAGGACTTCAAGCAACCTTGGACTGTTCAACATTGGAAGATTCCACTTTGGCAGGAGTGTAAATCTGCACAGACTTTATTGTATTTACCATTTTTTTAAAATGTTGTTTATATCTTAGTAGTGTTTAAGAGTTTAATTTTTCTAATTAAACAGTTAATTTGTTGATCTAAAGACACCTGGTTCGGTTCGTCTCATTTGGGGGTTAATAGATGGTTCAATTCGGCTGTGGATTTCTTTACTTTGGAAGGTTTAAAGTGTTACGTTAGGCCATCTGTGGAGGGACGGGACTGAATTAACAGTGCATTTCTCCCACCGCAATCAGAATCATATATTTTGATTGGGGGCTTTGTCTTGTGGGGTCAGTCGTAACATTGGAGATGGAAATGGGCAGTCTAAGTGATGGCTCTGATCTGTGTTTGGAAGCGCAGATCAGGGTCAAATATGACACCAAGGCTATGACCCAAGTGAGGGCAGCCCCATTCAGCTTGATGACAGAGGAGTGATGGTGGAGGAGGGTGGAATGGTGAACAGTGTCAAAGGCTGCAGATGGGTTTCAGAGCAGACAATGTTTTGTTCCTGTGGCAAAGTGTCTGGTTTTGCTTCCTGTTGCTTTCTCCAGCTGTGAGAGGAAGCCTGGTTTCATGTGCAGGTGACCTGTCAGCTGCCACAGGCTGATTGTACACAGCCACCAACTGCAGGAGATCTTGTGTCAAAGACTTGACTTTAACAGTACATGAAAGCATCTTTACAATGTAAAGATTTCATACGAAATCAAAAGAAATAGCAGCAGGAGTAGGCCATTCAGCCCCTCGAGCCTGCTCTGCCATTCAGTAAGATCATGGCTGATCTGATTGTGGCCTCAACTCCGCTTTCCTGCTGGTCCCACATAACCCTCGATTCACTTGTCAATCAAAATATAATTCATCCCTCCCAACCAGGATCCCCCCGCCCCAGGAGCCCCTACCCTAAGCCTTCCCTGACACTGTCCTTCATTCCCCCCACCCCAACGTCTCCACCAGTCCCTCCTCCCCGAGGCCTGGGCCCTCATTCCCTCCTCCCCCGGACCTGTCGCTCCGGGTTTGCCGGACCGCACTACCCCACAGGTGGGATCCCAAAGCTTCTGGACTGTTCACAGAACCAAGCCCCGGGGGGGGGGGGGCAGAAGAAATTCGGGTGCAGTTGCCTCAGCCAGACCAGGTCATGCTTCTCCCATCTCTCTCCCTTTCCCTCTCCCTCTGCTTCCTCTCACCGTCATAAATCCACTTTTATTGCATCTCAGGCCAGTGTCTTGGGGGGCACATCCGCTGTAGCACTTTACTCTTAAAGCTACTTTTCACAGAACCACAGAATTTTTACAGTGCAGAAGGAGGCCGTTTGGCCCATCATATCCACACTAACTCTCCGAAAGAGCAATTCCCTCAGTTCCATTCCCCTGCCTTCTCCACGTAACCCTGCACATTCTTCCTTTTCATATAACAGTCTAACTCCCTTTGAATGCTTCAGTTGAACCTGCCCCCATCACGTTCTCAAGCAGCGCATTCCAGACCTTAACCACTCGCTGAGTGAAAAAGTTTTTCCTCATGTCACTTTTGCTTCTCTTACCAAATACTTTAAATCTGTGCCCTCTCGTTCTCGATCCTTTCACGAGTGGGAACAGTTTCTCTCTATCTACTCTGTCCAGACCCCTCATGATTTTGAATACCTCTATCGAATCACCTCTCAGCCTTCTCTTCTCCAAGGAAAACAGTCCCAACATCTCCAATCTATCTTCATAACTAAAATTCCTCATCCCTGGAACCATTCTCGTGAATCTTTTCTGTACTCTCTCCAATGCCCCCATGTCTTTCCTAAAGTGTGGCGCCCAGAACTGGACGCTGAGGCCGAACTAGTGTCTTATACAAGTTCAACATAACTTCCTTGCTCTTGTACTCTATGTCCCTATTAATAAAGCCCAGGACACTGTATGCTTTATTAATCGTGCTCTCAACCTGTCCTGCCACCTTCAATGACGTATGCATAGACCGGCTCAGGTGGGAATGAGATTATGGTGAAAGGAAGACGTTACATTTTATTACAACTGATGCAATTGAAGCGTCCTAAGTTTATATTTGTCTAATATAAAGACCAAGTTGGCATGTGTGACAACAAAAGCACTTGCCAATTTATTGCAGTAGCACAGAAATTCTCCTTGAATAATGCATGGTTTAAAGAAGCCAGAAGACGCCCAATGAAATATTAGCAGTTGTGAGAGATTGACTCATGCCTAGTGGCTAATTTAAAGCCAGCAGAAGATTGAACAGCTCTGATTGCAGAGAGCATTTTTTTTCAACACACTGTTTGCCACATGCTTGGTGGTCTAACACCCTTGATCACAAGAAATCACCTTTACTTTGTTCTTGCTAAATCCTTCCATTTGATCGGTCAATAGATTTGCACCAAATAATTTTCCACTGTTGTATGCTGGAAGATGTTCTGGTTTCTGAGGTGCGAGGCTGGCTGACTGCTCAGTCTGTCTGCCATTTCATTGCTGGGTCACCGCAGAGTCACTTTGGTGGCCAAAACCATCTCTTCTGTCACAAGGGAAATCCAAAACAGTAAGTCCTGTATTCCCAGACAATAATCACCTTGTTGAGCTACGACCTTTACAAAGACCATAACTAATTACAGCTGTTGTGAATAAATAACAGATGAGGCCACTCAATGTTAATTATGCAATTTGTCTGTCACAATCTCCAGCAACTATTAGTGTGATACAGTTTCGCTACATCTAGAGGGCAGGCACAGGAGGGATTTATCCTCTGCAGGTGGAGAGGGGAGTAAGATGGGGACCCAATGAGCCTACGAGACTCAGTTGCATCTCCTCTTAGTCAGTTACACTGAGATATGTGAGTGGGAAGAGTTCCATTGCAAACATGTAATTTGATTGTTAAAACAGCCTCACTTGATTTCCAGGCTGTAAACTTAAGATATGCAAACTTTAATCTTCACAAGATCTCTGTTGATTTCACAAGATTTCTATTGACATTGTAGATCTTTCAGGCTATCTTGCAAATTGTGCCTGAACTGGTTTATCTTAATGCGGAGGTTGAAATGTGACCTTTCCTTTAAGCAAACATCAGGCTTGTAATATACGTGCTCCATAGTCAAAACACTTTCTCTTCCTTATGTCGACTCTCGCCTCCGAGTCAGAAGGTTGTGGCGCCAAGTTCTACTCCAGAGACTTGAGCACAAAATCTAGGCTAATACTCCCAGTGCAGTACTGAGAGAGAGCTGCACTGTCAGAGGTGTTGTGTTGTCTTTCAGGTGAGACATTAAGCGGAGACTCTCTGCCCTTTCAAATGGATATAGAAGCTCTGTGGCTATATTTTGAAGAAAAGCAGGGAGTTCCCCTCAGTGTCCTGGCCAATATATATCCCTCAAATGACATCACTAAAGAACATTATCAGGTCATTTATCTCATTGCTGTTTGTGGGAGCTTGCTGTGCACAGCTGGCATTACAAGAGTGACTGCACTTCAAAAATAGGCCAGGAGTTGTAAAGTGGTTTGGGAGACCCTGACAATATTATATGGCACGGTATAAATGCAAGCTCTTTTTTTCTCTCCCCTCCTGAGAGTGCTGGTATGCTGGGGTTTTGCTCCATTGGTGCAACAACTCTCAGGGACTTCAGAATCATCCACCAGAGGATCGCAGCTGGAATTCACTGCCAGGAACCGTGGTGGAGGCAGAAACCCTCAATTTCTTTTAAAAGGTACCTGGACATGTACCTGAAGTGCTGTAACCGGCAAGGCTGCGGAGCAGGTATTGGAAGATGGAGCAAAATGAAGGATTAAGTCAGCCTCCAGTCGCCCATCTAAGACCTGAGGTTCCGATAATAAGTCACTGACCTGAAATGTTAACTCTGCTTCTCTCTCCACAAATGCTGCCAGACCTGCTGAGTATTTCCAGTATTTTCTATTTTTATTTCTATCTAAGATTTGTTAAATTTAGGTTGTCAACAAGGAAGGCAGGTGCACAAGGCTGACCTCCGGCAATCTAAAGACTTTGTTTTTGCATTGTAAATCTGTATGATTGATGAGCTGTAACTGACAGTGATATGTTGCAAATTTGCAATTCTCTTGCGGTTTATCACATTTCTCAGAAGCATCTCAAAGAGTTTTGGCAGCAGTGAATTCTTTTGATGTGCAGTTAATGGGGCGGGGCGGGGTGGGGGGGAGCTGTCACTGAATTGTGATCAGGGGAGAAACGAGAACATGCATTTCTTTAGTGCATTTCATAACCTCAGGATGTCCCACAACCAATGAAGTACTTTTAAAGTAATAAAAACAAAAAGTGCTGGAAATGCTCAGCTGGTTTAACATCTAATCTGAAAGACACAACTCCTTCCACAACCTGTCTGTGGCTGACCCAGACTGTTTACAACCTTAGAAACCATCAAAAAGCTACAACACAGAAAGAGGCCATTCAGCCCATTGTGTCTGCGCCGGCTGGAAAAACTAGCCACCCAATCTAATCCCATCTTCCAGCACCTGCTCCGTAGCCTTGCAGGTTACAGCACTTCAGGTGCATGTCCAGGTAACTTTTAAATGAATTGAGGGTTTCTGCCTCCACCTCCATTCCTGGCAGTGAATTCCAGACACCCGCCACCCTCTGGGTGAAACAGTTTTTCCTCATGTCCCCCTAATCCTTCTACCAATCATCTTAAATCTGTGCCCCCTGGTAATTGACCTCTCCGCGAGGGGAAACAGGTACTTCCTGTCTACTCTATCTAGGCCCCTCATAATTTTATACACCTCAATTAAGTCACCCCTCAGCCTCCTTTTCTAAGGAAAACAACCCTAGCCTATCCAATCTTTCCTCATAGCTGCCACTTTCAAGCCCTGGCAACATTCTTGTAAATCTCCTCTGTTCTCTCTCCAGAGCAATTATATCCTTCCTATAATGTGGTGACCAGAACTGTACACAATACTCCAGCTGTGGCCTAACCAGTGTTTTATATAGTTCCAGCATTACATCCCTGCTTTTGTATTCTATACCTCGGACAATAAAGAAAAGCATTCCATATGCCTTCTTCACCACTCTATCTACCTGTCCTGCCACCTTCAGGGACCTGTGGACATGCACTCCAAGGTCTCTCACATCTTCTACCCCTCTCAATATCCTCCTGTTTATTGTGTATTCCATCGCTTTGTTTGCCCTCCCCAAATGTATTACCTCACACTTTTCTGGATTGAATTCCATTTGCCACTTTTCCGCTCACTCAACCAAACCATTGATATCATTCTGGAGTCTATGGCTATCCTCTTCACTATCGATGACACGGCCAATTTTTGTGTCATCAGCAAATTTCCCAATCATGCCTCCCACATTTAAGTCCAAATCATTAATATATACCACAAACAGCGAGGAACCCAGTACTGAGCCCTGTGGAACGCCAATGGAAACAGCTTCCATTTGCATAAACATCCGTCATTCTTGGTGTCCTATTTGACCATGTGATGAGCTCTCAATCCCGTATTTTCTACATCATCAGGACTGGCGATTTACATCTTTGTAACATCACCCAATTCCACCTGGCCTCTGCTGATCTGCTACTGAATCCTTCATCCATGTACTGCTGACTGGCCTCCCATCTTCTACCTTCCATAAACCTGAGCCAATCCAAAACTCTGCTGCCCTGAATCCTAACTCACACCAAGTCCTGTTCCTACATCAACTCCCGATCAATCAACGTCTAGATTTAAAAATTCTCATCCTTGTTTTCAAATCCCTCCATGGCCTCGCCCCTCCCTATCTCTGTAATCTCCTCCAGCCCCACAACCCTCCGAGATCTCTGCACTCCTCCAATACTGGCCTCGTGCATCCCTGATTTTAATCACTCCACCATTGGCGGCCGTGCCTTCAGCTGTCTCAGCCCCTAAGTTCTGGAATTCTCTCCCCAAACCTCTCCACCTCTAAACATCTCTCTCCTCCTTTAAGATGCTCCTTAAAATTTAACTCTTTGGCCTAGTTATTTTTCAACTGTTTTAATATCTCCATATGTAGCTCAGTGTAATATTTTGTCTGATAACACTTCTGTAAGTACCTTGGGATGTTTACTATCTAAAGGTGCTATTTATCTATATATAGGTAAATGCATGTTGTTGCTATGACATCTCTTTCTATGTTTGGTCACGCTTTCAGTTGCCTCCGTAACCCTCCTCCTTGGCATTTGTGTTGTGCCTTGGCAAGTTTTGTCATATTTACAGTGTTTTATAACTATATGTTGATGCTATAAAACTCCCCCCCCCAGTACCCAACAATGTATTTCAAATGGATGCTGAGAACACATCAGCAGGTTCCCAAACTAAAAGGAACTTGTGTTTTAATATACGAGCATATGAATTAGGAGCAGAAGTAGGCCATAGCACTTGATCACATTTTCAAAGTGTCTCAAAGTGAATTCCTGTTTGATGTGTTGTTGGGAAAGAAAGCCTAATGGCCCACAAACTACAATCAGGTGTCTGAGTGCTTCATCTGTTTCTAGTTTGGTGTTGGTGGTTGTGGCCAAGATTCCTCTCATGAGAGGACATTCCCATCCCATCCACCTGGATCAGAGTTTAACCCAGCTTCTAGGTGTGGGATGACCTAATCCATTTGCCAAATGACACTGACTGTAATTTGGTGGGTTATCAAATGGACATTCAACCTTTGAATTGTAAGTGTGACCAGCTGTTCCAGGGACACATTTTGGCTGATTGGTGTTTGTGAAATGAAGCACAGCTATTAAAAGTCTTCTGTTTCCCACTGTTCTGCTTCAGCCAAGTATCCCTCTGAGCTGCAGTAACCTGTTCCCACTGAGCCAACGTTTGGAGACTCGCGTGAGAGCAGTGAAAGGAAACTTTTTTTTCTTTTCCATTCTCACAGCTTGAGGGCTGTTAGTGTCTTGGAGTAGACACAGACTGCTTGGATGTGAGAAAGAGAGAGATGCTTTCAATTTTCTTTTGTAATTGATCTTGGCTCCAGCTTTGGCTGCAAGAGCCAAGGCCTCTGCTTTCCAGCCCGAAAAATGCTGATCACTCCCCCAGTCTTAATACCGACGATGTCAATGAATCATTAACAGGTTGTTTATACTGCGAAATAGTCCTGTCTTGTTTGACAGCTGTAACTGCGGGTCCTTGTGGAGTCTTTATTGTTTTTGCCTGCTCCAAGCTGCTGCTTTCACCCCTTCTGACCCAGCAGTGTCAATGAAGCTGCCATCAACTGTTGACCTTGCCCCATCAACAACCATTCCATTGTCAAACCTGTCTTGGAACCTCCTGTGAATCCTGCCTTCTACCCTCTCTTCACTCCTCACTTCCTGCATTACAACAGATACTACACTTCGAAGACTACGTAATGGCTCTGGGACAACCCAAAGTCATGAAAGGCACTATATAAATGCAATTTCTTTCTTTCAGGCTCAGTTTATTATTTTTCTAAAAGAAGGCTCACCTTTTTCCTACACTCTAATCTTGATCTTGGTAAAGAACAGCATTCCACTGCTCCATTATCATCAACTTTAAGTTTTCTTAGGCCCAGGTCAGTCAAAGCCTCTGCTCTCCAATAAGACTCTTGGTGCTGATGCTTTCACTCCTGTTAACCTTGATGGATCTCTCGAATATACTCTTGTCCTATGCTGCCCCTTCAGTTTCTGTCCCCACTATTCCTTCACCTTCAAGATCTGCGCCTGAGAAAAATAAGATCTCTTGGCATTCCAGTTTCCCTTGCATCGCTATTTTCCATTGTTGTGGAAGCTGCTGATTAACATAAATGATCACCTTTAGACATCTTGTCTAATCCATGATTGCCAGTATGATTTTCAGCATGTCCTAACCCTTCCTAATGGTCTCAATCCTTGTCTGGAATGCCACTGTTGGATATTTTGGGGAATCATCTTTTATTGTTTCATGTCTCCAAAGCCTTTAGCAATGTAGCCTTCTAAACAAGTAACCCACACATGGCCACCTTCCCATGAAAGCTACAACCTCTTCCTTCATTATCCAACCAATCTGTTCCCTTGCTAATGATTTCACTTCCTTCAGTCCAGCACTTTCATTGCAGAGCCTGTGAGGTCTGAATCCTGACAGCCTGATCTTTGCTACAGCCTCCAATAGGACAACAAAAGCTTTGTTCTGTGGTTTATCCAGTCAGTAGCTTAGCCGTACAGATGAGCAAGGTCCCAGAGTGAGTTCCTGGTCTGCACTGCACTCCAATTAGCCTCAGCATTGGTCAAATAGGGGGGGGGGGGGGAAATTTGCGTAGAGTTCCGACTCCTGATGAGTACTCGTCTGCTCAGGAACCGCCCGATTATATAACAGCATTTCGTTCAGCATTAACAAACTAAAATGACACCGAGCCACAGAAGGAGATATTAGGACAGGTGACAAAAAGCTTGGTCAAAGAGGTAGGTTTTAAGGAGCATCTTAAAGGAGGAAAGAGAGAGAGAGATGGAGAGGTTTAGGGAGGGAATTCCAGAGCTTTGGGCCTCGGCAGCTGAAGGCACGGCCGCCAATGGTGGAGCGATTAAAATCGGGGATGTGGAAGAGGCCAGAATTGGAGGAGTGCAGAGATCTTGGAAGGCTGTGTGGCTGGAGGAGATTACAGAGATAGGGATGGAGGTGAGGTGATGGAGGAATTTGAAAATGAGGTTGAGAATTGTTAAATCTCAGACTAAGAATGGCTGGTGTGGAAAATGGGTGAAATGAAACACAGATACAGTGGAGATCCACTGTTCTTTGGAAGGTTGGAGTTCAGGCTGATACAAATTGATGAAGCATAAACATTCCCCGGACATGTTCTCCCTAACGTGGGAATGTTGGATACTGATGCTGACATGGTGCATTTGATAAGAATGAAGAAACTTTAAGATGTCCTTCCAACTTGGTTAACAGCCTGACCCATCTCTGCACTCACATGGGAATAATGGCTACTTCAGTGATGTACCAGAAGGCTGTAGAACTGTTCCTTCTCTCTACCCCTCCCCCTTCCCCAATCCCCCTCCCCATTTCTCCTCATCTCACATTCCCCTCTCATCTCTCCCCATCCCCCACTCTGCGTAACCCCCCACCCATCCCCCATCCTGCATCCTCCTCACCCTCTCTTCCACACCCCTCCCCCATCCTACTTCCCCCTCTCCCTCCCATCTCCCAATCTCAATAGCAAGAGTCCAGGAGAGGAAACTGGAGTGAGGGAAGAGTATTGGAGCGAACAGGAAGGACTGGGACAGTTTTTCTTTGACCTTTCCCTGTTGGAAAATGGCTGCTTTCCTCACGGCCCCTCCCCCTGGATGTCTGATTCCGGGCACAGAGATGTGCAGCCTCTACCCACCACCATCTCCCCCTCCCCCTCGCAGCAGAGTGGTTCCGTGGGCGCTGGCCAAGGTAATGAGGGCTGTCAATGAAGCAAGGCTGTCAGGGCCAGCACACTATTCCACCACATGCTGCATCATACCTTTGCATGCTGTGTATCTCAGGGTCCTGCTTACTGCGGAAACGTATCTTTGATACTTTTGTCCCTCCTCCATTTTCCCTCCAGGTTCTTTCTCTATCCCAGTATCTCGCTCATTCTTTATGTGACAGCTGAACCACTGAGTAATGACGAGCTGTTCAACTTAGGTGGGCTTCAGGTGAGGTGAGCGCTTGCCTCAACTGCTGTCTTGACATCTGCAATTTCCTGCAGGGGTTCAGTAGGAAAGTGATCAGGAGCCTGTGGGAACGTTCTGCTTTTAAATGTAGGACCCCTGAGGTCAACAAACCTCAAGCTCGGACAGCAAAATCAATGGAGACCAACGTCCTCAATTTTTATTTTTACAAAGTAGTGCAGTAGGAAGCTACAACTGCCGGAACAATAATTTACCTCTTCGCACCAAGTGTTTAGATTAAATCTAAATCGGTTCTGAAGTTCCTGATTGTCATTACAAGGTATCAAATTTAGAATATTGTTTACAATTCTGGTCTTCATATTATAACAAGGACAGTAAACACTGGAGCAGATCCAGAAAAGATTTCCAAGGAAGATACCGGAATTGAGAGGCTACAACTTTTGGAAAAGGCTGAACAAGTTGGGGATCTTTTCCCTGGAAAAGAGATGAAGAGGAATCCTGATAGAAGTCTTCAAAATGATGAAGAATTTCAAAAAGGAGAATGTGGACAAACTGTTCCCACGTGTGGAAGAGCCCAGAACAAGGCGCCATAAATATTAGATTGTTACTAATGGATGAAAGGAAAGATGTCGGAGGAATCTCGTCCCACAGAAAGTGGTGAGAGTGTGGAATGGTGAAGCAGAGCGCATGACACATTTAAGGGGAGGCTTGATGCCTCCATGTGGGAGGAGGGACTAGAGGAATGAGGGACAGCGAAGATGGATGGGGGAGGGGGTAGACTAGAGAGACAGGGGAAGGGAGGAGGGAAGGACTGGAGGGTTGAGGGGAGGAAGGAGGGACGAGAGGGATAGGGAGGGAGGAGGCTTTTGTACAGTATAACGACCAGCAGAGGCCAGTTGAGCTGAATGGCCTGTTTCTGTGGAGATCCTTTGAAAATTTATACAAACATGTGGAGATGCAGCTCACATCAACCTTTCACATCATATTACCAGCGACTCAGTTTTCACAGAGACTCAATGAACCCAAAATCAGGTAGGAATCCTGAACTTTCCTGTGGATCTGGCTTTGCTGATCCTGAGTTACAGCTGGAAGTAAAAGAAGGACAGTTCACAAGAGTTAATAGCAAGTTTTCACTTCACACAGTTAGGTATCTCTCCTAGAAAACTACAAGTGGATGTATTAATCATAATTAACTGGATATTAGTGTCGTGTCAAGTGATTTACTTGTTAAATGACTACATTTGTTGATTGCATTTAGTGCACCTTGGTGCTGTTAGGTGGGATATGAGGTCATACCTGGCAGGAAGGTGTCAAACTCACTCCAGGGTCTGTGCTGAGTTGCTGATCTCTGTCAGGCTGTGGGAGTTAGTCCTCATGCCTTTGCGTTAACACAAGGAGTCAGCCAAGCCTTTCTCCCAATCACCATCCATTGACCTCCGTCCCTTTGCTGGAGTGCGTGTGTAGACAATGGGTGAGGGCAGGACCATGCTTGACTGTGATGTATCATGTGGTTGAATACCCTGCTGCCACTGCCTCGCCCTCCTACATGGACACTGCCACTTGGTAGCTTCCCCCACCTCCTGTTACCTTGACCAGTGCTCCTGTGCAGGGCCTGCATCGTCAGGGTGGAGGTGGGGTGTGAAATTCTGGTTTCCAGGAGGAAATGGTCGTCGAGTTCCCTCTCTCAGGCAGCAACAGATTAGAGGCCAGTTTATATTACAGGGATGCAGCAAGTGGGAGGAATGTGGGTGCAGTTTACCAACTGCCTTGTACAAAACAAACACTCCTACACTTGGGAATCTTGGGTCAGTCAATGTGTCATGAGCTTACGGAGGTGGGATGGGGGCGGGGCAGTGGGGGGTGGTTGGGTGGAATGGGGGGGAAGCAGGGTGGGCAGCTTCGGGCAGTAAAACACCGGAAGCTGTTCTTCTCTTACCTCATCCACCCTCCTCCAAACGTTGGGTCGTTGGAGGCATGAAGTCATGTATTCAGCCTATATTTTCAAGATGTCCAAATGAACTTCAGTGTGATTAGCAAACACGATTTGACACTGAGCCAAAGAGGTGGGACTGGGGTCAGCCCCCTCCCCCCCCCCCCACCCCCCCCCCCCCCCACCCACCGTTTTACCTGAAGAGCCTTTTTCAAAAGATTTGCCTAAAGTAAGAACTATTGGCGGCTGTAAGATGAAAATTTTACATTTCTAAACCAAATACTTGGCAAATTCTCAAGTGTCTTTGGTGGAATGGATAATTTGCAAACAATAAATAAAATATATGTATTGAATTAATATAGCAATAAGAAAAAAATTGAAATTAAAATAGACTTAACTCTGAATTATTGCAGATTTTTGACTTTTTTTAAACTCTAATTTTGTCAGTAAAGTTACCTTTAAAACGAACTATAACTTTAAGATGGGTCGAATTTAGACTTTTTCTCAGCTATTGATTCTCATGATTAAAAAAAGCTTCTAATAGCATATTCAGAATAATTTATCGTCTCAGCGATATTTAATAATGGTCATAATCATTAAACTATGTTCCTCAAACCAGTAGCATTATCAATAACCACGATGGAGCAATACCACTCCAACAGGTTTATTTAGAACACGATAATTTAAATCTGCAAAGTGCAGCCGAATGATTAGTTTTTTTATCCCCTCAATAAAAACAGGGCTCTTACTTTTCTTGACTTTATTTTTTAGGCTTTTTTCATGTTAATGCGATTCAACTGGAAAAGTTTGGGAGCCACAAATGAGATGTTAAAGAGCTGCCTGTGGCTCTGGAGCCATAGGTTGCAAACCCCTGAGGAGGAAGGATTTTAAAGGAGGAACAACAGAGGTGGATTCCAGGAATATGTCAAACTAGACCTGGCAATTCTTGGGATATTAACAATAGAACAATGGGGTAGATCTTGACTGTGTGACAGTGAAAAACAAATCAAGGTGAATTGGCCGCCCCCATGTTACATCTCCCGATTCCATTGAAGTCAAATCAGGGCAGATGTAAAACAGGCTGCCCATTGGCTATCCATATTACACTGTCAGGCAAAGTCACCATCAGCACCTGCTGTCCCTGAACAGCCACAGCCAACCCAGTGCGTCCTCTGCAACAGCTCTTTGATTGGTGTGTAGTCACTGCTGTCTTCTGTCAGATGTTGGTGCCTCTGTGCGGAGAACATTAGTCAATTCAGCACCACTATAGGATGCAAGACTCCTGTTCATTCCTCACTTGAAGTTAAAGACCGGCTACCCGACCCGAACCCGATGGGACCCGACGACGTGTGTCGGGTTCGGGTCAGGTCTGGTTGCACTTCCAGGTCCAGCATTCGGGCTCGGGTCAGACGCTCTATCACAGGTAAGTGGCTCCACTGTTAATGTAATTTTTGGACTAGAAAGATGGCTTTGTTACAGTTACTTTAAGTTGTGCAGATCAGCAACAAAGTGAAAAACGGAAGGTAAGTTAACTGAGGGTCGGGTCGGGTGCAGGAAAAAAATGGAAGGACTCGGACCGGGTTGGGCTCGGGTCAGATGTGATTCTGTTGGGCTCGGGTCGGGGTTTTCTTTGCAGACCCGAGCAGGCCTTTACTCGGAGTTCCATCAGTGATGGCTGAGATCCGAGTGAGGTGATTTATTTTTAGGCAGCAAAGGTTACTTTCTCTTCTGAGCAATCAGCTGTATTTAATTCAGTGTATGATTGGCAATTTACAGCACAACAGTCAACACTTGCACTCAGTGTTTTGATCAGTCACAGCATAGATGAACTATTGACCTTGATGCTAATCCTGGATCTAGACTGGTGTCTGATAGTTTGTTTGTGCAGTGACTTCCCAAGACATGACAAAAATTTACTACAAATAGTGTTTGGAATGTAGAACAACGTTGGAGAACGCGCACAGGAAAGTTCATTAGGTTGGAGTTTACAGTTAGTGGAGAATATGGAAAGCTGGTGTGGAGAGCACCAGAGTAATGGCGTCTGAGGGGTCAAAGGTTATGGACCTGCATTTATCTCTCACCTTTCATGACAGAGGACACTCCAAGGTGTTTTCCAGCCAAGTAAGTACTTTTTTGTTGAAATTGTAAGGTAGGAAACACAGCAGCCAATTTACACACAGCAAGATCCCACAAACAACAAGATAACGACAAGATAATCTGTTATGGTAATGTTGATTGAGGGATAAATATTGGCCCAGACACCGGTGAGAATTTCCCCCGCTCTTCAAAATAGCATCTGTAGTGTTGTTGTGTTTTGAAATTGCAATTGCATTGTGTACTCTAAAGGCTGCTGTAGAACACACGCTAGCAAAGAGAAAGTGAAAATACGACCGAATAAAAGGAGAAGCCTTTGTGTTCAGCTGCTGCAGTCTTTGTCTCTCTGTCTTTGCCTCATATCCTATACCAAACTCGGCTAAACCTCACTCAATTCCCAAGGACATCACAGCATCATGGGATCTTTTACATCCACCTGAGAGGGCAGGCGGGGCCTTGGTTTAATGTCTCATGTGAGAGATGGCACCTTTGACAGTGCAGCACTCCCTTAGTACTGCAATAGAGCATCATCCTGGATTATGGGCTCAAATCTCTGGAGCGGGACTTGAACCCATAACATTCTGATGTCTGAGGTGAGAGGGCTGCCCATTGAGCTGCAGCTGACACTACAAAGCCAGTGACTTGTTGGTTAAAAAAATGGAGAAAATCATGAAATACGATCTCCAAAACACCAGCGAGAATCCCGTAAACCCAGGTAATAAAAACAATTGATTGACCTTAACTGAATAAAATCACAGCCACTGCCGTGGATTCCACTCATCTGATATCAGTTAGGAGCAGACCGTTTGCTGTAGAACAATTGAGTTGGAAGCTTTGTGTGTTTTCAAGGTACAGTCAGGGGAACAGATAGTCGCTCGCTGTGACCACACCTCACATTACAGAGGAGCAAACAGGAGTCAGCAGCTAAGAATGGACACAGTTAAATCACCCACTAAATTTACACCTGTCACAATTTCATGACATTTCATGACAGCCATTCAATAGAAAGCATTAGGCCAGAAAATGTTCAACTTTGAACAGCTGTGGACTTAGCTGACCCCCTCCCCCCCCTCCCCTCTCCTGTCTCCTCTTCCTCTCCTTACACTGTTTCCCTCCTCCTCTCCACCTCCTCCTCCCCAATTACCACCACACCCCCCATTCTGGAATTAGTTCAGGCCAACTGTCCCCTACCTAGACTGAGGCGCTGAAGAGTTTTGTGAATTTCCACCAATATCTAGGCTGAGTTGAGCTAAACCAGCAGAGATTAAATGTATCTCTGAAGTGGCTCTCCTGAAGCCACCTACTGACACTTGGGTACGGTTCCATTGGATCCCAGGAGTCCTCCACCAATACTGCACCCCAATGGCCATGAGCGTTGATGGGTCTCAAATTGAGCCTCACATTTCCCCTTCCCCAGGCCACCATAAATACACAACTGCCCTTACAGTTCCACTTGACACAGGTCTGAAGAACATGAGAACCCAGCACACGTGGCAATGTCGGATCCCGTACATACTCCTCAGTTTCCTAAACTTAAATATTTCACATGCACCTCCCTCTGACCAGTTCAAGGAACACATTAAACATTAAACATTAAGACCGACTGCAGATTTCAGTAGTTTCAATGTTGCAGACATTTTAGAGCGAGTGCTAATTCCAGAATGACTCAACATCCAGCCAGGAAGTCTTATGAAGTTTGGCACATTTAAACTATTTTTCTATTTCTGGTTAATATTGATAATGTGTGTATTGAGAAAAGAAGGACTTTGGCCCTCCCAATGCTGTGCCTTTCTCCAGCCCTACATTCCCCCCTCCCCTCCCCCCACTCCGGACTCTCTCTTCCTCTAATTCTGACCTCTTCTGCATCTCCATCCTTCCTTCCCTCCAGCTTTGACGACCGTAAGCTCAGGAATTAATTCCCTAAACCTCTCCGCCTCTCTCTCTGCTGTGTGATTGCCTTTAAGTGTAATGTACCTTTAAGATCTTTGTATGCTAATGAGCCAAGTACCAGGATGCAGCCATGTGACTACATGCCAGTCTCACTCTGTAATTGTAACACCAAGAGGTAAGACCTGTGAATAGATAACTCTGCACTGTATATAGTTGTTAGCTGTTAATAAACCTGTTTCAGATCTTCAATCAACTGGACTCCACGCATCTCATTTATGTTGCATCAGACAGCATAAAAAGCTTCTCATTACATGGTGGCAGCTCTCATTACACTCTCTTCCTTTAAGACCTACCTTAAAACCTAGCTTTCTGACCAAGCATGCAGTCACCCCTCCTAATATCTCCTTCTTTGCTTCTGGATCCAGTTTTTTTTGATTACGCTCCTGTGATGTTGGTCGGGATGTTTTTCTACATTAAAGGAATGAAATAAAATTACACAGAACTTTACAGCACAGGGCAGAAAAAGGGCATTCAGATTAACAGTGTTTATGCTTCACATCACCCTCCTCCCACCTCAGTTCATCTCATCCTCTTCATGTACATAAATGCAAGCTGTTTAACACTGTAGCCATGTCGCAAATTAAAGATCATATTTCAACAGCAGTAACCTGCATTTATTTGGCACCTTTACTGTAGTAAAATGTTCCAAGGCACTTCACAGGAGCGTTATCAAACAAAATTTATTATGACTTAGTCAAAGAGGTAGCTTTTTAAGGAGCATCTTAAAGGAGGACAGAGAGGTGGCGAGGTTTAGGGAGAGAATTCCAGAGCTTGAGGTCCAGACAGCTAAAGGCACGGCCGCCAATAGCAGAGTGATTAATATCGGGGATACAAAAGAGGCCGGAATTAGAGGAGTGCAGAGACCGTGGGACTGGAGGAGATTACCGTGATGAGGAGGGATTTGAAAACAATGATGAGAATTTTAAAATCGAGGCATTGCCAGACTAAAAAACAATGTAGGTCAGCTAGAACTGTATTCCTTCGCAGTTAAATTGTGGTTATTTTCGTCCTATTTTAATGTTTCGATAAAGAGGATCTGCTCCTCCAGCCAGTGAAATGCTGAAGCGGAGAAGGTTTAAAACAGTCCCCACAGCCTGTGGGACAGAGACTAAATTAAAAATTAAAATGTCGGCTAAGGGGTTAATGAAAAGCGGTTTTAGTAAAAAGCTTTAAATGAATTCACACCCTGATGGTTTCATCTGTTGTTAACATTGAGTCCGTATGGTTTGAATATGAAGTCTGAACAAGCTTTATCTTATCTGCCATCAGACATGGGTGCCTGATATCTCTCACTATCTGCATGTGGATGTCATGTCTAAATAGACTTGCTGCTGGTTTACACTGAGCAGCACTCCCACAATAGATAGTGGCTGATAAGGTTATGTTCTCGGTAAAAGTAGTTCATTTGTTTGAATCCTGCTCAGGAAGGCCAACAATCTGCCTCTGATATGGTGCCCTGACATCACAGATGACCCTTTGTATTTTCACTAAAGTGTTCCATTCAGTTTATTTAAACTGCTGAAACAACACACTGTTATTTCTCAATAGTTTGGCATGATCACGCACGATGGAGTTTCTATCTTATCTTTTATCTGTCCATTAATATCTGTTACTGAGCAGATGCTCGGTTTCTTCATGTTATCAATTATCACAGCAGCGACTGATAGAACGTCACCCAAAAGGACATTTTTAAAGCTACATAAAAGGCTGCAGAATGTGTTCACAGCAGTGTGTTTTATCTGAGAGTGAGCCTTAGGGCCCACCGAGGTTTTACAACTCGTCTTGAAGATTACAATTTGCATTTAGCCCCTGAATCACTTAACCCTGTGTGTGTGGTGTTTGCAAAGTGACTCCCATCAGGAGCTCCTGCCCACCAGCACCAAGGGAAAGTACCACAGTGCCATCATCTGGTGACTGCCGGGAGTCCAACATTGACTCTCCGACTGAACCCAGACAAGCAA
Source organism: Heterodontus francisci (assembly GCF_036365525.1). Lineage (NCBI taxonomy): Eukaryota > Metazoa > Chordata > Chondrichthyes > Heterodontiformes > Heterodontidae > Heterodontus > Heterodontus francisci. Next base: position 8,949,827 of record NC_090393.1, read on the forward strand.
ACTTTGCACTAGGATCTTACAAACCGGGGTCAATTAGATAAAGTCAACATTAGCTCCGACTCTACAGCAGTAATTAAATTGATATCATTTATTTTAGTGTCAGCCTCTCGCCTCTGGGTCAGAGTGTCATGGACTCGAGATCCACTCCAGGGACTTAAGCACAAAATCTAGGCTGCCTGCAGAGGTGCAGATGAGACATTAAATCAAGGCCCCAGCTACTTCATCAGCTGGATGTAAAAGATCCCATGGCACTAATTTAAAGAAGAGCAGGGGAGCTCTCCCTGGTGTCCTGGCCTATATTTACCCCTCAACCAACATCACTGAAACAGATTATCTGGCCATGATCACATTGCTGACTGTGGGATCTTGCTGTGCGCAAATTGGCTGCAGCACTTCCTAAATTACAACAGAGACTACACTTCAAAAATACTTCATTGACTGTAAAAAGAAGAAAAAGACTTGCATTTATATAGCTCCTTTCACAACCACTGGACATCTAAAAGCTAATGTGCACACAAGATCTCACAAACAGCAATGGGATAATGACCAAATAATGTGTTTTTCTGATGTCAATTGAGGGATAAATATTGACTGGAATACCGCGAGAACTCCCCTGCTTTTCTTCAAGATAGTGCCATGGGATGTTTTACAACCACCTGAGAGAGCAGATGGGGGCCTTGATTTAGTGCCTCATCCAAAGGGCAGCACCTGAGACCGTGCAGCACTCCCTCGGTACTGCACTGGAGTATCAGCCGCAAACCCTGGAGTGGAACTTAAACCTAGAACCATCTGACTGAGAGACAAGCATCCTACTAACTGAGCTTCCGACAGTGTCCTGAGGTTATGAAAGGCACTACAGAAATGCAATGTCTTTCTTTCTTCAATACTTCAGTAATTTAAATTAATGAAGTTGGATCCTGGCCAATATTTATTCAACTAACACCAGATGATATGGTCATTTCTCTCATTGCAGTTTGTGATATCTTGCTGTGTGCATATTGACTGCCATGTTTTTGACATAAAGATAAAGGAATTTGCATTTCTACAGGCAGCTCCGTGGAGAGAAAGAGTTAGTATTTCAAGACAATGGCCTTTCCTCAGAACTGTAAGACGTTAGAGATGTAACAGTTTTTAAGCAAATACCGAGTCAGGGAAAGGGGTCAGGGTAAGAACAAAAAGGGAAGGTCAGTGATAGTGGAGGGCAGGAGTGATTAAATAAATAAACGGGATGTTGCTACAACTCCACTGAGAGGAACTCCCCTGCTCTCCTTCAAATAGTGGCCAGGGGATCTTTTACATCCACCTGAGAGGGCAGACAATGCGTTGATTTAACATCTCATCTGTAAGACGGCACCTCTGACGGTGTAGCACTCTCTCAGTGCTGCTCTGGGAGTGTTAACGTAGATTGCGTGCTCAAGTCCCTGGCGTTAAAAGCACAGCATTTATGGTGGGGGATGGGGAGACTTGCACCTCGAATTTCCCAGCAATTCTCCCACTGTAACATTGGCAGAAGATGGGCTGAAATCCTGGGAAGCAGCATTTGGGAGGTTAGGCTGGGATATCAGGAGAACTACTGCGGAAATCCTACCCTGTTGTTGAGTTTGAAATGACAAAAGACAGATAGTGATATATAGTATTGTGCTGTGTCCTTTAGTCTTCATTAAACGATAGCCGCAGGCTTTATATTCAGATTCAACACAAACACTTTAATTGTGCTTCTTGACTTGCCTTGGACCTGTCTCTGGGTTTCCTCTGTGCCCTGTGTTTGGTGTGTTTCTCTGATGACACCTTCTTCTTGTGGCATTCACTGATTATGTTGATGATCCTGACCTGCCTCAGGAAATTCTTGTTTTATGTTATTTGCCTCTTTCCCCTCTGAGACTTTGTCTTGTCTTTCGCTGGCTTCCAGCATTCTACCAATATCAAGTAATCTTTGTGACTTTAACGATTGGCCCTCTCTAAGAGCTTGCCTTCTTATTCTTGGTGATTGGCAGGTCAAAATAATCTGGGAGATGATTTCTCCCATCATTTCTGGCTCAGACTTCTGAGTCTCATCACGTAGTGGTCAAGGGTCTCGCACTTATTTTGTTTAGCTTGCCTGCAGACACACATTTTGTAGTGAGGATTTACCCTTGGTTGAAAATTTCTTGTTAGAGCATTCTTCGCTGCATCATGATCATTGTCGGTTCCGGAGTCTCTGAACGTATCAAAGATATCGTCGACTTTTGGTCCAGCGTCGTGTAGGAGTAACGCTCTCTTTCTTCGGGGTGTATTGATACTGAGTGTCACCATTAGGCGTTCGAACCTTGCGAGCCATTTCCTCCAGTGTGGCCCGGGGTTGCTATCTGTCTCTGTATAGGCTGGAAAGACTGATCATTGTGGTGCACATGGTGATTGCTTTTGCTTAAATCTGGAACAAAACATTTTTTTTCCTGTTCCAACCCAGATTTTCTCTCTGATCCAGTCCTAGTTTTTTCTCAACGTTTTTTCCCCCTTGTGTTCCTTAATCTTGGAACTTTCTGTGCTGCTTTTCTTTTTTGTTCTCTTTTTTGTTCCTCGTCACAAGATGGCTGTGAAGGCCAATCCTTGAGAGGCAGGTTCTGCCACAAGTGACGCACATGAAGCTGCCAAATGACGCTGTGAGTTGTTGTTTTTGACATTGGCACCTGTTGCCAAGCAGCTGTAGCAACTGGTCGCCATGGTAGTGCACACCAGTCCACAGGACGTGTCGCCATTTACCTCTTTCACCAGCTAGTGACTCCCAGGTGCAATAGTCGACATTTAGGGCCTTCATGTCAGACTTGTAAGCATCCTTGAAGCGGAGCTTTGGGCGCAACACTGGGCGTCTGGCCCCAGCTACTTCACCATACAGAAGGTCCGTGGGTCTGCAGACGGGTCCGATCCACCGAAGCCGCCATTGTTTGATCCGTGCCAACACACTTGCGAGCTCTGCCTTTAAGAGGACTGCCACATTTATGATTTTGTCCTGCCAGGATATACCAATAAAGCACCACAGACAGTGAAGGTGGAAATTATTGAGCTTCTTTTCCTGGTAGCTGTAAGTCACCCATGTTTCACAGCCATACAGCAAGGTGCTGAGAACACAGGCCTTACAAACCATCAGCTTGGTTCTAAGGGTCAGCTTGGTGTTATTTCATGTGTGTTTCACAAGCCAGCCAAAGGTGGTAGCTGCTTTCCCTATGTGTGTATCGAGCTCTGCATCAAGGGACAGATTGTCTGTCACCGTGGACCCAAGGTAACAGAATTTGCTAACCACTTCCTGTGGGGTGGTCAGGGGTGGAGATGAAACATCTTGTCAAGGAGAACAAGTTACAGGCATGGGAGAGAGAGTCCGTGAGTCTTTGTAGCTGAGTTTCCGAGGAGGCGACTGGCGCAGCATCATCAGCATAGAGAAGTTCTGTGATCAGGACGTGATGTGTTTTTTTCTTAGCTTTCAGCCTTGATAGATTGTAGAGCTTGCTGTCTGACGTAGTGTGCAAGTAGACTCCTTCCATATCTGCAGGGAAGGTGAAGGTCAGGAGCATGGAGAAGAAGATGCCAAACAGAGTGGGGGCTGGGATACAACCCTGTGTCACTCCATTCTTCACTCCGAAACTGTCGGAAGTGGAGCCATCAAACTGTACAGTGCAGTGCAGGTCATCATGCAAGGAGTGGATGAGACTGAGGAGCTTCAGTGGACAGCCAATTTTTACCCAAATTTTGTAGATCCCTGTTCTGCTGATGGTGTTGAATGCCAGTGAGATTTAAAGCAAGGTAAAGGGTTATACTCTGTTCTCTACGCTTCTCTTGTTGCTAAGCCATTACCAATATAGAGCAGGGAGGCTGATTAACAAAGAGTTTTGCAGCCTGGCCGGGGGGTGGGGGTTGGGGGTGGGGGAATGGGGGTGGGGGTTGGGGGTGGGAGTGGGGGTTGGGGGATGGGAGTTGGGGGTGGGAGTGTGTGAGGGTGGGAGTTGGGGGTGGGGGGGTTGGGGGTGGGGGTTGGGGGTGGGAGTGGGGGTTGGGGGATGGGAGTTGGGGGTGGGAGTGTGTGGGGGTGGGAGTTGGGGGTGTGGGGGTGGGAGTTGGGGGTGGGGGGGTTGGGGGTGGGAGTGGGGGGTGGGGGTTGGGGTTGGTGGGGGGGTTGGTAGGGGGGAATGCATTTCACTTCCTGTTTGGGATGTTGTGAGGCCGTGAACTCACCTCAAGTTTAAAACAGCATTTGGACTTTTTCCATCCGCTTACTGTGAGGGCCCAGGATCCGGAATCTTCTCATTATTTTCAGCAATGATTAATGATATTCCGCTGGGGATATTAGTGTGTATGACACAGTCTCCACGGTAGAAATGCTTTGTCAGTTTGATCTGATGTAGTCCCTGGGAGTCAATGTAATCAAGACCCGGGCTTCTCCCGCACATGTTGAAAGATGGAGTTTGGATCAGTTGTAAAAAGCGGCCAACTGCGAGAGTGGAGTTGTGTATCAGCAGAGTTTGTAATAACTCTAAACTCCTTCTTATATGGCAGTTAGTGGGACGTTTCATTTCTGTCAACCGAGGCTGGTTAGGTCACTTCAGAGTCAGAGGTTCATGGGTTCAACTCCCACTCCAGAGACTTGAGAAAAAAATCGAGCCTGGTGAGGGAGTGCTGCACTGTCGGAGGGGCAGTACTGAGGGAGTGCTGCACTGTCAGAGGGTCAGTACTGAGGGGGTGCTGCACTGTCGGAGGGACAGTACTGAGGGATTGCTGCACTGTCAGAGGGTCAGTACTGAGGGGGTGCTGCACTGTCGGAGGGACAGTACTGAGGGAGTGCTGCACTGTCGGAGGGTCAGTACTGAGGGGGTGCTGCACTGTCAGAGGGTCAGTACTGAGGGAGTGCTGCACTGTCGGAGGGTCAGTACTGAGGGAGTGCTGCACTGTCGGAGGGTCAGTACTGAGGGACTGCTGCACTGTCGGAGGGTCAGTACTGAGGGACTGCTGCACTGTCGGAGGGTCAGTACTGAGGGAGTGCTGCACTGTCGGAGGGTCAGTACTGAGGGAGTGCAGCAGTGTCGGAGGGTCAGTACTGAGGGAGTGCTGCACTGTCGGAGGGTCAGTACTGAGGGAGTGCTGCACTGTCAGAGGGTCAGTACTGAGGGAGTGCTGCACTGTCGGAGGGGCAGTACTGAGGGAGTGCCGCAGTGTCGGAGGGGCAGTACTGAGGGAGTGCCGCACTGTCGGAGGGTCAGTACTGAGGGAGTGCCGCACTGTCGGAGGGGCAGTACTGAGGGAGTGCCGCACTGTCGGAGGGTCAGTACTGAGAGAGTGCCGTACGGTCGGAGGGGCAGTACTGAGGGGGTGCTGCACTCTCGGAGGGTCAGCACTGAGGGAGTGCTGCACTATCGGAAGGTCAGTACTGAGGGGGTGCTGCACTGTCGGAGAGTCAGTACTGAGAGAGTGCTGCACGGTCGGAGGGGCAGTACTGAGGGAGTGCTGCACTGTCGGAGGGGCAGTACTGAGGGACTGCTGCACTGTCGGAGGGTCAGTACTGAGGGAGTGCTGCACTGTCGGAGGGTCAGTACTGAGGGAGTGCAGCAGTGTCGGAGGGTCAGTACTGAGGGAGTGCTGCACTGTCGGAGGGTCAGTACTGAGGGAGTGCTGCACTGTCGGAGGGTCAGTACTGAGGGAGTGCTGCACTGTCGGAGGGGCAGTACTGAGGGAGTGCCGCAGTGTCGGAGGGGCAGTACTGAGGGAGTGCCGCACTGTCGGAGGGTCAGTACTGAGGGAGTGCCGCACTGTCGGAGGGGCAGTACTGAGGGAGTGCCGCACTGTCGGAGGGTCAGTACTGAGAGAGTGCCGTACGGTCGGAGGGGCAGTACTGAGGGGGTGCTGCACTCTCGGAGGGTCAGAACTGAGGGAGTGCTGCACTATCGGAAGGTCAGTACTGAGGGGGTGCTGCACTGTCGGAGGGTCAGTACTGAGAGAGTGCTGCACGGTCGGAGGGGCAGTACTGAGGGGGTGCTGCACTGTCGGAGGGTCAGTACTGAGGGAGTGCTGCACGGTCGGAGGGGCAGTACTGAGGGGGTGCTGCACTGTCGGAGGGTCAGCACTGAGGGAGTGCTGCACAGTAGGAGGGGCAGTACTGAGGGGTGCTGCACTGTCGGAGGGTCAGCACTGAGGGAGTGCTGCACTGTCGGAGGGGCAGTACTGAGGGGGTGCTGCACTGTCGGAGGGTCAGCACTGAGGGAGTGCTGCACGGTCGGAGGGTCAGCACTGAGGGGGTGCTGCACGGTCGGAGGGTCAGCACTGAGGGGGTGCTGCACGGTCGGAGGGGCAGTACTGAGGGGGTGCTGCACGGTCGGAGGGTCAGCACTGAGGGGGTGCTGCACAGTAGGAGGGGCAGTACTGAGGGGGTGCTGCACTGTCGGAGGGTCAGCACTGAGGGAGTGCTGCACTGTTGGAGGGGCAGTACTGAGGGGGTGCTGCACTGTCGGAGGGTCAGCTCTGAGGGAGTGCTGCACGGTCGGAGGGGCAGTACTGAGGGGGTGCTGCACGGTCGGAGGGTCAGCACTGAGGGAGTGCTGCACGGTCGGAGGGGCAGTACTGAGGGGGTGCTGCACGGTCGGAGGGTCAGCACTGAGGGAGTGCTGCACGGTCGGAGAGGCAGTATTGAGGGGGTGCTGCACAGTCGGAGGTTCAGCACTGAGGGAGTGCTGCACGGTCGGAGGGGCAGTACTGAGGGGTTGCTGCACGGTCGGAGGGTCAGCACTGAAGGAGTGCTGTACGGTCGGAGGGGCAGTACTGAGGGAGTGCTGCACGGTCGGAGGGGCAGTACAGAAGGAGTGCTGCACTGTCAGAGGGTCAGTGCCGAGGGAGTGCTGCACTGTCCGAGGGTCAGTACTGAGGGAGTGTTGCACTGTTGGAGGGGCACAGGATACAGCAACCAGTGTCCGTGGTAAAATATTTTGAGTTCGTTGATTGGTAATTTCGGGGATGAGAAATTTCCCATTGACTTCTTCTTTCCGACCAGTCTGACTTTCTAAAAAAACGCAGCCGTCAGTTTCACAGCTGACAGGTGCTTAGATCAGCGACTGCACTTCTGAACTTCGGACAAGTTTCTGGTTTTCCGGTGAGTTCTGATTTTTTATTTTAAAAGCCCGCTGAAATCACTGAACTTGTCTAAGGTTCGGAAGCGCTGTCTCCACTATAAGCACCTGTCAGCTGTGAAACTGATGTCCACGATTTTTAAACAAAACTGACCACCCACAAAACTGCTCTGGGAAGAGTTCCCGCTCTCTACAACTGTCACAGAGAGAGAGGGAGAGAGGGGGCAGAGAGACAGAAAGGGAGAGAGAGAGGGAGCAGGGAGAGAGAGAGAGGGCAGAGATTGAGAAAGGGAGGGGCAGAGAGCGAGGGGGAGAAAAAGAGAGAGGGAGGGGGATGGCACAGAGAGAAGGGGATGACACAGAGAGGAGGACACAGATACGGGAACGCAGAGAGGGAGGGGGAGATAGAGACAGAGAGAGACTGACAGACAGACAGACGGAAAGAGAAGTGGGAGAAAGCGCGATCAAGATCACTCCTGACACATGGACATCTATCCAGAATACTCCACATTGCTACAAGTGTTCAGGCAAACATTGACTACTTGTGCAAGCGAAAAAATGTTAGGTATCTCGCTAAATCAGTATCCAACATAGTGACCAGAAAGTAGATCAATAAATTAGTCTCGTTTAAAGCTTCTTCACAAAAATGCACCTTGTTGTTTTGAATAATATTAAGATAAATTTTAATGCCTTTATCTTTCCGAAATTGTCTCACCAGGCCCCTATGTTATGACAAAAATTGTAATGTGGCCCCCACATGGAAATGTTGGCACCCCTGCTTCAAGCCTTTAACCTTGTGTTTTAAATTAACCTAGCGGCAAAAGTAATTACAAAAATAATTTACATTGGCATTGCATACAATTTTGCTTGTTAGCTAATACAGTCGTGCTGCTCTCCATTGATGTTTGTATGCTTATCTACTTTATTTATAGGGAGAAATGTGTTTTAAATTGCACTGTGCTCCGATGGCATTAGATTGGATATATACTTTGCATACAGATCAAATGTCTGTGGTGCAACCAGAGAGTCAGGACTGAGGGCGTGCCGCACTGTCGGAGGTGCCGTCTTTCAAATGAAACTTTAAACCTGTTTCAGCAAGTAAGAAAGAACTTACCTTTATATAGCGCCTTTCACCACCTCAGGATGTTCCACATCACTTTACAGCCAACAAGGTATATTTTGAAGTGTAGCTGCTGTCAGTTAATGTGTTAAATCTAATTTGCAGCAAGTTAATCACTTACTTGGGGAGCCTAGAAAAATGAGCAGAATTCAGATTAAGAATTTAACCAACTAGTTAATTGAAGTCTTGTACCCAGAGTTATTCAGATTATAATGTTATCTGTTTACTTCTGAAATATTAATGTGATTATTAACTCTCCCCTTGACCCCCTCTTTAAGGCACATCCTCCCATTGATGCTATCTCCATTCTCAGACCTTCCAAAAAGTGGAACAAGGACCCTCCAGTAGAGTGCCTCACCCTTGTAATGGACTGGGACCCATCAGCGCAATATCTCACCCGTATGCTTTGGTGGGACCCACCAGTACAGCCCCTCACTATATAAAAAGGCAGGGACCCAATTCTTACCCCAAAAGGTCATGATGGGCCGAAGGGCCTGTTTCTGTGCTGTACAACTCTATGAATCTAAGGTCATTCTTCATTCCTGAGCCCAGGCACTTTAAGTTGGCTATTCCACCACAAGAAGCACCACAGCTGAGGCTCCACCCAATGTCCACAGTCATGCAGTTTGCAGTGGAGATCGGGATCGCAATCAAAAGTGGGAACATTGCTCAGTTTTCTTTTTCTCTCTTCCTGGTTCAGGGATACAGAGATGGCTCATTAATTCTTTATTGCTGAGGATGCCTGAAGATCAGCTTGTGTTTTTAAGGCTCTAATGTATCATTAGTCACTTGATTCAGGTAGCTCTGCAACAGTTAGAATAGGTTGATGAAGGAGTGCTGACTGAGCAATACGAGGCTTATCTTCATCTGGGGCAGCTGCTGTTAATGGAGGTGGTACATGGGGGTCAGCCATAGTCCAATGAGTAACACTCTCACCTCTGAGTTGAGAAGTTGTAGGTTCAAATCCCACTCCAGAGCCTTGGGCACAATATCCAGGCAGACACTCCTACTGCAGGACTGAGGCAGTGCTGCACTGTCAGGGATGCCATCTTTTGGATGAGATGTTCAATTGAGGCCCCCGGCTGCGCTCTCAGGTAAACATAAAAGATTGCATGCCACTGTTGGAAAAAGAGCACGTGAGTTCTCCTCAGTGTCCTAGCCAATATATATCCCTCAACCAACATCACAAGAGAACAAATGATTGGATAATCAACATTGCTGTTTAATTTCCCAGTTCTGATGAAGGGTCACTGACCTGAAATGTTAACTCTGTTACTCTCTCCACAGAGGCTGCCAGACCTGCTGAGTATTTCCAATGTTTTCTATTTTTATTTCAAATTTACAGCATCCGCAACACCTTGCTTTCGTTTTGGAGTTTGTGGGAGCTTGCTGTGCGCAAATTGGCTGCCACGTTTCCTACATTCCAACAGTAACTGCAACACTTCAAAAGAACTTCATTGGCTGTAATGCACTTTGGGACATCCTGAGGTTGTGAAAGGTGCTATAAAAATGCAAGTTATTTCTGTCTTTATTGATTTTCTACCTCACCTGATAATTTGCACCCTGATTACTGAGACTGATAGAGTTTTGTTGGGTTCGGGTATCAAGGGATATGGATCAAAGGCAGGTAAATGGAGCTAAGGCTCTGATCAGCCATGAGGCGGGATAGGCTGGAGGGGCTGAATGGCCTCCTCCTGTTCCCAAGTTCCATTAAACAGCAACCTCACTCCAAAAGTATTTCAAAGGCTGTGAAGCAGTTTGAGACAGCCTGAGGTCATTAATTTGCAAGATATTGATTGCTCTTTAAGAGTTTAATGAGAGTTCAAGAATGAGACAAACAGCTATATTCCAGCATGTGACTGATGGTGTTCCTCGTATTTAGTTTCCTCTTGTTATGGTGCATTAATTATTGGCTTTTAGTTGCCAGTTTGCCATGAGTTTTTTTTAAGTGCCTCTTTAAGCCTGTCCTTCTCAGAATACCCACCTCGGAATGACCCGTTATAGATTCCCCTGATTGGGATTGCTGTGGGTTTCCAAAGCAAATCCTACAAGGTTTTAACTTGCCATCTATGGAGCATTCTTGTTATGGTTTCTTGAAATGGGAATTAATGGATTCTTAGAAAGGAATGTGAAAGTCTTACGGGATTTATTTCTGGCAAGAAATTCGACCAAAAAATCCTTCAAGTTGTTCTCTGCAGAACCCACAGTCATGTTAATGATCTCTGAAGAGCCAAGTTTGAAGTTTGTAAGGACTGGTTTTAAACAACCAAATCTCATCTCTCATCAGAACAGTAGGTCAATTAATAACCCTGGAGTGGGTTTATCATACATTAAGCTGCACACATATCTGTACTAAGTATGTATACGGTGAACTAATCTGTGAGTCAGTGGTGGCTCAGTGGGTAGTACTGTCCCCTCTGAGTTAGAAGGTAGAAGAGCAGCAGAGTTCTCCGCAGTATTGGTTGAGGGAAGGACAGGATTGGCAGCTAAATGTTCCAGGATTTAGAAGCTTCAGGCGGGATAGAGGGGGATGTAAAAGGGGTGGGGGAGTTGCATTACTGGTTAAGGAGAATATCACAGCTGTACTGCGGGAGGACACTCGGAGGGGTCATGCAGCGAGGCAATATGGGTGGAGCTCAGGAATAGGAAGGGTGCAGTCACGATGTTGGGGGTTTTCTACAGGCCTCCCAACAGCCAGCGGGAGGTAGAGGAGCAGATATGTAGACAGATTTTGGAAAGATGTAAAGGTAACAGGGTTGTAGTGGTGGGTGATTTTAACTTCCCCTATATTAATTAGATTAGATTAGATTAGAGATACAGCACTGAAACAGGCCCTTCGGCCCACCAAGTCAGTGCCGACCATCAACCACCCATTTATACTAATCCTACACTAATCCCATATTCCTACCACATCCCCACCTGTCCCTATATTTCCCTACCACCTACCTATACTAGTGACAATTTATAATGGCCAATTTACCTATCAACCTGCAAGTCTTTTGGCTTGTGGGAGGAAACCGGAGCACCCGGAGAAAACCGACGCAGACACAGGGAAAACTTGCAAACTCCACACAGGCAGTACCCAGAATCGAACCCGGGTCCCTGGAGCTGTGAGGCTGCAGTGCTAACCACTGCGCCACTGTGCCGCCCACTAAGTGGGACTCACTTAGTGCTAGGGGCTTGGATGGGGCAGAATTTGTAAGGAGCATCCAGGAGGGCTTCTTGAAACAATACGTAGATAGTCCAACTAGGGATGGGGCCGTACTGGACCTGGTATTGGGGAATGAGCCTGGCCACGTGGTTGAAGTTTCAGTAGGGGAGCATTTCGGGAACAGTGACCATAATTCCATAAGTTTTAAGGTACTTGTGGATAAGGATAAGAGTAGTCCTCGGGTGAAGGTGCTAAATTGGGGGAAGGCTAATTATAACAATATTAGGCAGGAACTGAAGAATTTAGATTGGGGGTGGCTGTTTGAGGGTAAATCAACATCTGACATGTGGGAGTCTTTCAAACGTCAGTTGATTAGAATCCAGGACCAGCATGTTCCTGTGAGGAAGAAAGACAAGTTTGGCAAGTTTCGGGAAGCTTGGATAACGAGGGATTTTGTGAGCCTCGTCAAAAAGAAAAAGGAAGCATTTGTAAGGGCTGGAAGGCTAGGAACAGACGAATCCCTTGAGGAATATAAAGACAGTAGGAAGGAACTTAAGCAAGGAGTCAGGAGGGCTAAAAGGGGTTATGAGAAGTCATTGGCAAACAGGATTAAGGAAAATCCCAAGGCTTTTTATACATATATAAAGAGCAAGAGTGTAACCTGGGAAAGGGTTGGCCCACTCAAGGACAGAGAAGGGAATCTATGTGTGGAGGCAGAAGAAATGGGCGAGGTGCTAAATGAGTACTTTGCATCAGTATTCACCAAGAAGAAGGACTTGGTGGATGATGAGCCTAGGGAAGGGAGTGTAGATAAGTCTCAGGTCATCTCATTATCAAAAAGGAGGAGGTGTTGGGTGTCTTGCAAAGCATTAAGGTAGATAAGTCCCCAGGGCCTGATGGGATCTACCCCAGAATACTGAGGGAGGCAAGGGAAGAAATTGCTGGGGCCTTGACAGAAATCTTTGCATCCTCATTGGCTACAGGTGAGGTCCCAGAGGACTGGAGAATAGCCAATGTTGTTCCTTTGTTTAAGAAGGGTAGCAAGGGTAATCCAGGAAATTATAGGCCGGTGAGCCTTACGTCAGTGGTAGGGAAATTATTAGAGAAGATTCTTCGGGACAGGATTTACTCCCATTTGGAAACAAATGGACTTATTAGCAAGAGGCAGCATGGTTTTGTGAAGGGGAGGTCGTGTCGCACTAATTTGATTGAGTTTTTTGAGGAAGTGACAAAGATGATTGATGAAGGAAGGGCAGTGGATGTTGTCTATATGGACTTTAGTAAAGCCTTTGACAAGGTCCCGCATGGCAGACTGGTACAAAAGGTGAAGTCACACGGGATCAGGGGTGAGCTGGCAAGATGGATACAGAACTGACTCAGTCACAGAAGACAGAGGGTAGCAGTGGATGGGTGTTTTTCTGAATGGAGGGATGTGACTAGTGGTGTTCCGCAGGGATCAGTGCTGGGACCTTTGCTGTTTGCAGTATATATAAATGATTTGGAGGAAAATGTAGCTGGTCTGATTAGTAAGTTTGCGGGCGACACAAAGGTTTGTGGAGTTGCGGACAGTGATGAGGATTGTCAGAGGATACAGCAGGATATAGATCGGTTGGAGACTTGAGCGGAGAAATGGCAGATGGAGTTTAATCTGGACAAATGTGAGGTAATGCATTTTGGAAGATCTAATGCAGGTGGGAAGTATATAGTAAATGGCAGAACCCTTAGGAGTATTGACAGGCAGAGAGATCTGGGCGTACAGGTCCACAGGTCACTGAAAGTGGCAACGCAGGTGGATAAGGTAGTCAAGAAGGCATATGGCATGCTTGTCTTCATCGGTCGGGGCATAGAGTATAAAAATAGGCAAGTCATGCTGCAGCTCTACAGAACTTTAGTTAGGATACACTTAGAATATTGCATGCAATTCTGGTCGCCACACTACCAGAAGGACGTGGAGGCTTTGGAGAGGGTCCAGAGGTGGTTTACCAGGATGTTGCCTGGTCTGGAGGGCATTAGCTATGAGGAGAGGTTGGATAAACTCGGATTGTTTTCACTGGAACGACGGAGGTGGAGGGGCGACATGATAGAGGTTTACAAAGTTATGAGCGGCATGGACAGAGTGGATAGTCAGAAGCTTTTTCCCAGGGTGGAAGAGTCAGTTACTAGGGGACATAGGTTTAAGGTGAGAGGGGCAAAGTTTAGAGGGGATTTGCAAGGCAAGTTCTTTATACAGAGGGTGGTGAGTGCCTGGAACTTGTTGCCTGGGGAGGTGGTGGAAGCAGGTACCATAGAGACGCTTAAGAGGCATCTTGACAAATACATGACTAGGATGGGGATAGAGGGATAGGGACACCGGAAGTGCAGAAGGTTTTAGTTTAGGCAGGCATCAAGATCGGCGCAGGCTTGGAGGGCTGAATGGCCTGTTCCTGTGCTGTACTGTTCTTTGTTCTATTCTAGCTAAAAGTTATCCTCCAAGTCGTGCCCCTCCCTATCTCAAATAGAAGCAAAATACTGCAGATGCTGGAAATCTGAAATAAAAACAAGAAATGCTGGAAATACTCAGCAGGTCTGGCAGCATCTGTGGAGAGAGAAGCAGAGTTAACGTTTCAGTTCAGTGACCTTTCATCAGAACTGGCAAATATTATGTAAAAGGTTTTAAGCAAGTAAAGCGGGGGTGGGGCAAGAGATAACAAAAGGCAAGGTGTTGATAGTACAAGGTCACAGAGAATAACTGACCAGAAGATAAACGGTATGTTAATGGTGTGCTGAAAGACAAAGCGGTAGTACAGAGTGTTTATTTTATTTTTTATTTTTAGCGATACAGCACTGAAACAGGCCCTTCGGCCCATCGAATCTGTGCCGACCAACAACCACCCATTTATGCTAATCCTACATTAATCCCATATTCCCTACCACATCCCCACCATTCTCCTACCACCTACCTACACTAGGGGCAATTTA